>NW_027395684.1:2014-276529 GCF_004382785.1 Trichoderma ghanense | reverse complement strand
GATGCCGACGGCGGTGATTTCGGAACGGGATACGGGGTTTGTGTAAGTGAGGTTGAGGGTGGTGGTTGAGAATGGGCTTACATTGCGTTGTGGTGGTGGGTGTGCGTCAGGGGTTATGGTTTCGTTGGTGAGCCTTTAGACTTATACGATGATGATGACGGAGCTCAAGAAGTTTGATAGAACTGGAGACTCATTGGTTCAAGCAATAGTTGATCAGTTGATCTGTGTCTGTCTACATCTCATTCCTCCCCTACCAACTACATATCAACCCAAAAGGAAAGACCCCCGTCTATTTATCCATATCGTATTCCCCCAGCCCAAGCCAAAGTGAACTAAAACAAACAAACAACTCAACGGCAACGGCAGAACCAGTCACATCCCGCTCCTAGCGTCGGCGCCCTCCCCCCATACAGACAGAAGTAAAACCCCTTCAGTCGAACAGGCAGCACATCTGCCTCCATCCCGTGCTATATCTCCACTCACCCAGTTCACGCTTTGATTAGCAAATCGTTCTAGATTAGGGGGTCCTGTGTGCCATCCCATGCCGCGGAGTCCAAGAGCATGGCTTACCAAACGCCCAGCAAACACAAAGCCATCCAAGACTCACCCCAGAATAACACCACAACGTAGCAGCTATGGAGATAGCCCAACCACTCATTTCAGATCAAACTTCAAAACCTCCGTCCGTCATCGCATTTCACCCATTTACCTCGTATAACGTTCAATCTCCCCACAAAGTCGGCCTCTCCCGATTCGTCTCGCCGGTTCCCCAAAAAGGTTACCCTACCCAAAACTTGCCCAGATTTCAAAAATTTGCCTAAAGCGGTAATTATGCTCTATGCCATTTTCTCTACGCCGTGCTGTGTCGACACGGCCGACTCTCTTCTCGCTTTGCTACCTTTACGCGTGACTCACCCTCTTCAATCAATGGTTTCCATCTCCTCGAGTGGATGGAGATGCCCCGCGGATGCCACGAAGCAAGCCCGGGCTTACATCACGAAATATACGACTTGGAAGCACTTGCAAAATAGCTACTATACCTGGCAGCCTCCGAAGTACCGCATCTGGTGCGCAAGTATTCATATGAGGTCCGTTACACGGCTAACTACCCTCGCGAACCTGAAAGGACGTAAAAAATCCACCGCAGTACTTGAGAGCTTCGATTATTTCAATCGTGGTAAGTCCCTTACTTACTGGGCAAAGGGAAGGGAATTTGTATTGCGTCGCATTGTGACGTTGCTCGGCGAGACGGATGCAGTTTAGTCGAGGTTAAGCTTAATTCGCTCGGCCAAGGGGGGTCCTGCGAGACGGGGCACCGAAGCCGAGACCGAGCTTACAAATATATAGCATGAGCGATGTTTTCCTCATATGGCGTCAATGTTCAATCTGAGTCTTTTGTGCAATGGCGAGTGGAAAATGGACCAATTGAGCGGAAGATCCTCTTTGGGCTATCAGCGAATAATAACACCTCCAGGTGGGGACATGAGCTGTCCATCAAGGTTCTTCCACCTGCATGACTAACAAGAAGAGAGCGATATATTTTGACCCAAGGTGACTACTGTAGACTTTCTCCCTTGTCTTCTCTTCTCGTTTATCCATACTTCATTCGCCCGTCGCATCATACAATCAAGCACCAAACGCCTCATCATAGTTGACCATGCACGACCGGTATCGCACACTCGAATCTCCCAGTCTGTTCATCGCCTGCTGCAGACCCTCCTTTGAAATGGGAATCTTCTCCACCCACGAGTGAATGCCCTTGGTGGCGGCCAGATCAAGCATCTCCAGCATCTCCTTCCGGCTGCCCAGGTGCGAGCTGCCGATGAAGCAGCCGTTGCCGAGGAAGTCCTGGTTGCGGATCGAGACGCCGTCGCCTCCGGGCAGACCGACCGAATTCCACCGGCCGTGGACGTCGAGCAGGCTCAGGTACTCGGCCAAGGCGAAGCCTTCAAACGAGTTGGCCGTGTTGATGATGAGGTCAAACGTCATTTCGTGGCCCTTGGTCCAGTCCTTCTCCGACGTGGCCAGGAAGCCGTCGGCGCCCATCTTGCGGGCGTCCGCCTCCTTGGCTCGGGACCGAGAAATGGCCCAGACCTCGGCGCCGAGTGCCTTGCCGAACAGGATGCCGTAGTGGCCCAGGCCACCAATACCGACGATGCCAACCTTTTTGCCCGGGCCGGCGCCGAAGCGCTTCAAAGGGCTGTAGACGGTGATGCCAGCGCACAGCATGGGGGCGACATCGGCGCTCTCCAGAGCATCGGGGATGGGGTATGTCCTAGAGCATCCCGTCAGTCTTCCAGAGCCAAGAAAAGAGACACAGCCCACTCACCAGTATTCGTGGATTCGAGTGTGTGATGAATAGCCTCCCTGGGTCGTGTAGCCCGTGTCGAGGTACGGGGCGCCATAGGCGTCAATCTGGTGCTTGCAGTACGTCTCGTTGTCGTTCTTGCACTGGCGGCATTCGAGACACGAGTACACCTGCGCGCCCACGCCAACCCTCTGGCCGACCTTGGCCAGCGTCACCTTGGGGCCAACGCGAATCACCTTGCCGACGACCTCGTGTCCGACAGCCAAGGGGTACGGGCACTCGCCCCAGTCGCCGCTGATGGTGTGGCGATCGCTCGCGCAGACGCCGCAGCACTCCGTCTTGATGTCGACATCATAGTCGCCGAAAGGTCGGGGCTCCCACGAGTTCTTTTCAAACTCGAGCCAGTTGCTGGCGCCGGGGGACTGGAAGCCGGTGAACTTGTCAGGGACAGCCATCTTGAGCTCTTTGGGTTCCTTGAATTGGGGATAGACTATGACGGGGCTTTCAAGACGGCAAGAGGTCGGGCGTGTTGCTGATTGCAAGAGAAATAGAGGAGAAGCAGCTGAATCCAAGAGCAGCGTGAGGGGGGAGACGAAGGGGTCGATATTAATTGCGCCGGTTCATCGTTCTGCCTGCCGCCTTCTCTCTGCTCTACCCCACCATCGTCATGGAGAAATGAGGGGCAGGTTCCCCCAGCTTTACCCGCGCCAATTCTCGGGCTGCTTCTCCACGCTGAACCAGCCTCTCCTTCATCGCTATTACACGTCTACAGTAATCGAAGCGACAAGCCCCCCCACCTAGACGGAGGCGAAGGGGCGCCTTCAACCCACTACTATCTCTAACGCGTCGAGATAGTCCGGAGGTCGTCCGATTGTTCCACCAAAGAGAGCGCGCGACGGACCGGTCAATAAGGGCTTACTTAAGCACGCTCCCGTGGGTTTCCTGCGGCTCCGGGTGAAGCGATACCGAATGAGGGCTGAAATCTACGCCTCGTTGTCATTCTGGAGAGCCGGCGGGATGTCACTCGGGGCTTGGTGGCCGAAGGAGGAGGTTTGGATTTCCCAGATTTTTTGAAAAATCTCCCATGGCGTCCGGCAGGCTATTTGTAGTTTTGCAGGCGCCTCGTTCAACTGCCCCGATCCAGTCAAACGGCTTCATCCTTCCTCGGTCTCATCGGCCGTCCTCACAGGCCAACCCCCGCCAAGAAGCACAACCTCATGCTCGCCCCCGCGTAAACCCAGGGCACATTGCCAACATCAGCAGCATTCCAGCCCATGACATTGTAGTATATCTCAGGACCCAATCCCTGCATGGAACACAAGTGTCCAAGGTCCGCAATCAAGAGCACCAGCAGCACGGCGCGCGATGGGCTCGAGGAAGAGGAAGAAGAGGCGGTATGCAAGGGGCAGGCGGAGGAGCTGCGCTGGCGCCATGATGCGCGTTGCTGGCGCTGACGCTGTCTTCTCGGTCCAGGAGAAGCGAATCTAGTGATTGAGGTCTTTCAAGTTCCGGGCTTGCTGACGTCTGTGAACGAAATGCTGCTTATTGGCCAGCTCATGGACCGGATGCAGATTCCATGTAAGCCTGCCCGTCTTGGTGACTGAGGTGAGAAAAAGAACTCCACGGCCATGCTTTTCATCTCCCGGCTGCTCCTTGGGGTCGTCACATCAGATCCTCGTACGCAGATGCAGCTTCTGCTGTCCCAGTCTCCACTGCAAAACGTGGCTGAACCCTTTGTGCTTTTTGATGGACTGTAGCATTCAAGATGCACCAGGGATACGCGGCGATCATTGCCCTGGCTCTGGTTGTTTCTGGTCCATTTCGCGAAGCCGTCGTCCATCGTGTTAGTATGGCGAATTGGGACAACTCGGTACAGTACAGGAAATTTTTTTTTTTTTTTACTGACAGAATGAAAAATAAGCAATGCCTTGCCTATGCCGGATACTCGAAAGCAGTGTGGTATTGAGACAATGAGAATCTGTAGTGTTCTTTCATTTCGAGGGAGTGCTATTTCTACCTACCTAGTCTTTTAAATATCACCTCATCTCAGCCCTTTCTCAGCTTCCCCCTTGCTTCTCTCTGCATGCACTCCAACACAAAAGCCCATCAGACCCAACCCAGCGGCCAGCTGTCTTTTCTTGGCAGGCACAAGCACACCGTCACTCATACTCACCTCTTTTACACGCATCCCAAATAGCGAATCATGTTACAACAGAAAAATGAATTGGCCCAATCCCAGCTGCAGCAGCCAAGAGATGCCCGGTGTGCCGGTCTAGAATGCAGTGAGAGAAAAAAAGAACGAAGAGCTGACTAGAAGAGGGACCCGCAATTCACGGGCACTCCGCCTTCAGATCGCACCTAAAAAAGCACAAGCGGCTGGCGCAGGGACTTAGTACATAGCACGCACTGCATCTCAGCCGTCAGATTGGATTGGGAGGGGAAAGATGCAAATTTGATCGCTGCGTGTGGCTTGCTCTTGGGGCTTGTACATGTACTTTTACGCTGATGAATTTTCTTTCGTGAGGTGTACCTCAAGACAATTGTGTGTGTGTGTGAATGAGCCGAATATGAGACATACGAAAAGTTTTACGCCTTCTTTGGCGTGTTCGCGCTATTACCAGACGAATTTGCTTGCCGATGCCTCAATATCGCTCAAAGTACCTACGGTGGCTAAAGACATGGGGCCTCTTCTCTTTGCTTCGTTTGTTCCTGATATTGAAAGGGATCGTGCTGAATGCCCCGGTTCGCCTGGTGACAGCCAACTGCGTCGACACGTTCACACGCTGCCCCAGGTCATCACCAGAACATCTGAATCGGCATGACCACCTAGCCCACGGGTCGGTCGGTCATCAGGGGGGCATCCCCAGAACTCACAAGGCGCCGATGCATCTCTCCAGGTCCACTCAGCTCCGTTTCCACCACTAGCACTTGGAGGGGCCGGTGGACAGAATCCGGGGCGTCTCAAGGGGACGCCAGATGCGTGTTTTGATGGCTTTTGGCCAATGGCCGTCATTGTAATGCTATGTGATGTGTCGCCAGTGAAGCATCAGTCAGGTACTACACCTCACGGATACAGGCGCACGCGCAGCCGCAGGTACCGGTACATACCCACCAGCCTCGTCTCCCTTCCCCAGGGGCAAGACGCCCCAACGCCATCGCCTCTCCTTGTTCCTTTTTTCCATTCGGTTTCCCTCCTAGCCCTTTTTGCAGGGTCTCCGGCAAATGGCGGGCAGCAGCCAAAATCCTTCCCTCCCTCCACGTCGATGCAGGCTGCGCCGTACATGCACTAACACAGCCCGGTTTGCCAGTAATATTGCCGCATGGTATCAGTGACAAACAGCACATCGATACCGCTATCGGTCCCCTGTTTTTAATTTTTTTTTTTTTTCTGTCTGGTCCCTTACCTTTATCCTGCTGCCACGCCGCTTCACCATCTCCCAATCGCAACTCCGTCTCTTCGCTTCCTTCACCCACTCTCCTTTTTCTCTCCCCCATCTCTTCTCCCGCGTCTTCCATCTCTTCTGCTCGCCAGCTCAGCCGGATTTCTGCGTCACCTCCCAGCCGCGTCGTGTCTCATCCCCCCTTCCCACTAAAACCGAAACGGGGGCGTCTCTGGACAACTCGCACGAGGCACTTCTCGGTTGTTGTCAGCAGCCGCGTGGCGCCCCATCGACCACCCGCGAGACCGCCTTTGCCCTGATCATTTCCTTTCTTGCATCTCAGCCCGAGTTTGCGTTCCTCACTCGTCGACACTTCTATTTCCGCTCTTTGGAGGCACCTCAGCGTCTCGCTCTCTTTGTTGCGTTTCGCCGCCTTGTTTGGCTGTCTGCCCTTCTTTGGCTCCGCCGCTGTTTCAGCTCTCCGTCTCGAGACTAGTCCCTTCGTCCTTCCTTTCGCCGACGAGCACATCGAAACTCCACCGAGGCTCTTCCGCGTCGGCCTCCTGTTGATCAGCACTCATTCGACGAGCCTCTTCCGTCCTCGATACATTCGTCTTTTCTAGCCTCGTTCCGCATCTCAGTCTTCGAATCAATCAGTCCTTTCGATCACGAGCCGGCAGCATTCTACATTCGAATAGTCGTACCATTTGTCTGCACGACCACGAAACACTCTTCTCCAGCCACGCTTTGCCTGAACAAACACAATGGCGGATCAATTCCAGTCATACACCATGGGGGCACCTGCTGGGGTTCGCGTCGCTGGTGCTCCCGCCTCCCACCAGCCGCATGACCAGCGCATGCGCAGCCTAAGCCTCTCGAACCTGCTCCGACACCACAAGCACGCTACCTTTTCCCACGACGATCCGCAACCCTCGCGACCGATCAACGACGTCGCCGTCGACGATTCGGAAGACACACACGAGTTGCCCGCTCGAAAGCTGCGTGGCCGTGCTCAAAGCACTGCCGGCACCATCAAGGGGGTGATCCGCCGGGCCTCCCTATCACTCAAGGGCATAGTCCACCGCCGGCCATCCATCGCAGCCGAGTCATCGGATGTCCACAACCAGGCCGTTGCCCACGCAAGACCGACCAGCGCCCATCACACTTGGAACCGCCTCCGCCAAGCCGCGCCCTTTCGCCGCTCGAGATCCTTCTATGGCTTTCATGCCACCGATGATGGCCTCTACGAACAGCGCCAGGGCCCGAACCCGCATATGCCTATTCCCGCAATGGGAGACGAGCCTCCATATATTCCCATGAATACGGGCGGTGCCGCCAAGGCCTCCGTGGCACTCCAGAACGAGTACTTCCAGAGGCAGGCCATGCACGCCCACTGGTTGCAATCGTCCAGCGAGGACAGCAACGACCGTGAGAGCGGCATTGGCATCGTCGTTACTGAGCCATTCCCCGGCTCGGGTGTCAGCGATGACGGGTCCATTTCTGCTCAAGATAGCAACATTAGCAGAATCGACTTCATCAAGCAGCTACCGTCCGAGCTGGCCATCCACGTTTTGGCCTGCCTGGACGCCGCCGCTCTGGCCAAGGCGAGCGTCGTCTCCAGGCACTGGCACGATGTGGTCCGCAACCAGCACATCTGGCGAGAGTCTTGTCTACGAGAAATGACGACCACCTATGCCACCAGCGAGCCCGTCAAGCCCGGGACTGGCCTGGGCATTCCTCCTGTTGTTCCCACCAACGACTGGAAGCAAATCTACCGCGCCAAGCTCGAGCTCGCTCAGAAGTGGAAGGAGGGCAAGGCCCGTCCCATGTATCTCAACGGACACACAGACAGCATTTACTGTCTGCAGTTTGATGAGTAAGTGTCCCACACCAGCAACCCTTTTCTTGGATCCTGGCATACTAATCCAACTAGATACAAAATCATCTCTGGCTCCAGAGACAAGACGATTCGAATCTGGGACATGCAAACTCTAGAGTGTCGTCTGGTCATCGGACCTCCTGAAGTGGTCAACGCCCCCAATCTGCTGGAAGATGCCGAAGGCAACCCGGTGCACTATGTCAACTTCTCCGACAGCTTCAGGGCCGCGCCCTCCATGCCAAAGGTGGTATCCTTTGCGGACCACCACAGGGCATCTATCCTGTGTTTGCAGTATGACGACGACATCATGGTGACAGGTTCCTCCGATTCCACGTGTATCGTTTATGACATGCGGAACGGCTACCGACCGATCCGTCGTCTCACCCACCACACGGCTGCTGTGCTCGACCTGGCCTTTGACGAGAAGCACATTGTAACGTGCAGCAAGGACATTAGCATCTGTGTCTGGGACCGGGCGACCGGCGCCCTCCTCCGCCAGCTCCGCGGCCACACGGGCCCCGTCAACGCCGTCCAGATGCGCGGAAACACGATCGTGTCGTGCTCGGGCGACTTCCGCGTCAAGCTGTGGAACATTGACACGGGACGATGCATTCGCGAGTTCGTCGGCCACACCAAGGGACTGGCGTGCTCTCAGTTCTCCGAGGATGGACGGTATGTCGCCTCGGCAGGCAACGACAAGGTGATTCGCATCTGGGACGCCAACACGGGCGAGTGTGTCCGCGAGATGCGCGCGCACGAGAACCTGGTGCGCAGCCTGCACATTGACAGCGTGAGCGGGCGACTGGTCAGTGGCAGCTACGATACCGACATCAAGGTCTGGGACATGGAGACGGGCCGCCAGCTGCTCGACTTTCCCCGCTGGCATGCCAGCTGGGTCCTCAGCGCAAAGAGCGACTACCGACGCATCGTCAGTACCGGGCAAGACCCCAAGATCCTCATCATGGACTTTGGCGCGGAGGTAGAGGGCATTGACACGTTGAAGAGCGACAACGCCAGCGTCGGCGGTGGCATCTTTTGAACTAAGCCTCGCCATCCGGACCGACTCTTGGGGACCATGCGCGGATGTGGGCCCCTCTCAAGCAGCATCTCACGAACGTGCCCGTTGGTGTTACCGGCATGACGCACGTTATCGGCCTTCTCCAGAAACATGCTCCTTGGTATGTCTTTGCGTTCCCATACGATAAAATTGGCGAGCCAAGCAAATCAAGGGCATGCTTCCCTCGGCCTCCATCTTACGATCCGTTTTTTTTTTCCTTTTTCCCTTACGACCGGCTTTTTATCTCTGCTGCACCACTCGGTGAATAGACCATTTTAGGCATACGAACGCGATAGATTGAGCATTGTTTGGCATTTCGACTTGGCATTATGCCTGCCAACTATCACTGCGCCCTTGGACAAGCGTGTCACTTTGACTTTTTTCTTTTTCATGCTGGTTTTTTTAGTTCAGTCATATTTCATGCAGGAGCAGGTTTCTTCGACAGACATAGACATGCAAACTACGGGATCTTTATTCTTCTTTCTTTTGTTATTGTAGTTTCAAAGGGAGCGAGCGCGGGTTTTTCAGGAAATGGGAAAAGAAGACTGGGCGATTTTTGATTAGTGGCGCTTGATTAAAACGTATAGACGAGCTATGCACCAAACAAGGTTGTTTTGTTTTCTTTGCGTCCTTTCTTTTTCTTTTGTTATTTCGATTTACGGTAAGGAGGTTGGGTGGGCGTGGATAAAGTAGTGATTTTGCTTTTTTTTTTTTTTTTTTTTTTAACAAAATCGATGACTTTTCCTTCTGTGCCTGAGATGTATCATAAAACTAATTGGTTTGTCGTTGTGATGCCTTGTGATTTGTGATCTGTGGTTTGTGATGGCTACCAACTGGACCATTGCTTGGCTGGTCTAGTAAGGAGCTCTCATTGGACGGCTATTGGAGGGAGGGGATAGACCTGAGTGATGGTTTGGACGTTTTCTTGGCGGTGAAAGTACTGTTCCTTGATGGTTTTGATCTGCGTGAAAGAAGAGGGGGGGGGGTGCGTGTGTGTATGTGGAAGATGGGAGATGGGCGGGATAAGGGTGAGGTCCTTCGTGGCTTGGCTTACACGTACCTGAGAGTTGATACCAAGTCTTATCCATCTACTTCTACTTATTTCCTACACCGTATATTATTGTACGTCGAATAACACATGTACTTTGACGTTATATTCGACTGTGTTTTTGGAATCTTGTAGGGTAAAGATATCGGACTTTCCGGAAAGGCCGTTTTTCTAATACATGTAGGTTGATGCATGGAGTAATAGAGGGCAAATGATAATAGCAGTGCGGAATATCCCATCTGTATGACTGGTTTTAACCCCTTACAAGCACACGCACAGGGGCTACTATATCAGACTTTGGTAGTGGAAACACCTACCTCTCTATATAGTATTGCCTTTGCCTTAAGGTACCTTACCTTGCATACCTTATCCAATAGTCTTCCCTCCCAGTCAAGCGTAGCTTTACGTTCAGAAGCGCAAGAGACGAGCCGAGAATGCACCGCATGTTGTGGCAGGACTGATTTACCTACCTAAATGTGCGTATAAAAATTCTCACATGCCTGAAGTCCGTGGTTCGGAGAACGGAGTCTGTTTGTTAGTGTGTGTGTGTGTGTGTGTGACCTGGGCCCAAGCTGGGGGTTTCTTCTGTTTGGGCATGGTTTTTTGTGGAATCTGCGGGTATGGCCGAGTTCTTCCTTTTTTTTTTTTTTTTTTTTTTTTTTTACCTCCAGTTAGTTTGCGGGGGATTTTTCTTCTTTTTCTCTCGTGAACGGCAAAGGTTGGCTTGGATGAATAGTTTGTGCGGGGAGGGCATGGGGTAACCAACCGCAGGATGATGATTGTAGGCGTCCGTGTGAGATTCTGGGGATGCTGGGGTGCACGTGTCTACATGTATGTTGGTCAGTGGTTCGTAGGTGCTTCTGTGGGATGGAGGTGGTTTGCGTTGGTTGTGTGACGCGGAAAACACCAATTGTCCCCATAGTATGATGGCCATATGTGGCATATGGACTTTGAGACTGGAACTGCATCATGGAGGCAACGAGATACTACGTTGGATCTTCCATCTACCACACCATGATGCGCAACTACAAGGACGTCGGGAGCATCTCCCCGAACAAGTGCAACCTTGGCATTCGAGATGAATCAAATCACGCAAAAAGACATCATCGCACAGCCCACCGTGCCAGTGCTCCAACTCGGCCCTTTATAAGGAGCGTCAAAACTCCCGTGGCTCTCAGCCGCAAAGCGTATTATTCGTCCTACCCTGATGTCGATGGGAGTGAGCTGCGGCGACTTGCGAGAAAGGATGCTGAATAACCTTGTTGGTATTCTTAAAAGCTACCTAGTAAAAAAGAGGCTTGACAGGCAGCAGGGACCGGCCCCTTCCGAGTGCTGGGCGGTGAGCTGGTGGATGAAGTGGCGTCGTCCAGGATGGGATCTTGGTCCTGGTGCTGTAGGGTTTGTCAGTTCTCGAGCGATAATACTCAAGATACGTACCCATAATCCCTGATGTTGGCATGGCGCTGGGAGCATCCAGCATGCTGCAGCTGGTGATGCTATCGCTCTCCTCCGCAGCATGCCTCCGCAGAATGCCACCGCCAGTCTTGCACTGCATCTTGGCTGCCTAACAAGTGCGGCCGAAGGTTCAGAAGAGGTCGGGGAAGCGCGGCATCCAGAACGCCTATTGCCGCTCGGTGCGGGGAATCCCTGGCATCTCCGGTCTGGGGCGGGCGAGGGCTAGGGCACGAGCTCCAGCCGGCATCTCTTGGACTTGCGGCATCTGGAGGCATCTGGAGGCATCTGGAGGCATCTGGACAGGCCTGGCCGGCTTCTCTCCGGGCAGTTTCTGGGGTGCAGTTGCATGGTGGATGACGTGGCTGGGGCCGGGCCATGAGGATGGGAATGGGGACGCAGAGGAGGTTGTCGCTGTGCATCGCGGAGACGAGCTATTGATTGTGGCGGCGAACGAGCTGAGGAGGGTGAGAGGCAAGACAATAGTCGCAGTGGTTGTGCAGAGGGCAGAGGCCTGGAAAGGGTGAACGAAGGGTGCTGCCAACCGGGATACGGCCGCCAGAATACGTTGAAGCAGCTGGCAGGCTGTGCCGTCTCTCATGGCACTAGCCGCCGTTTTCGACCCATGGCCGTGGATGCTGAGGAAAAACGGATAAAAGCTGGACGAAAGGGTCGACAGGGCTCGTGAACAGCCGGAAGCCTGATTGGTGGCATAGCGTTGCAATGACGGGCTCCATGCCTCTTGCCAGCCAGTCACTGCCCTGGTAGGTTGTCTATTCGGGACGGTCCAGTGATCCCGTGCGTTTCGTCGGCGTGGGGTTCCCTCACAGCAATGATCTCGCCATCCTGTTCACGTTTTCTTGGTCTGCTGCGTTTGCGTGCTCTGCCGTATGTCTTGAGTTGTGTGTTTGCCGTCGCCTGCCTTGCTGGATTAGACAGGCCGTCGCCAGGCAGACCACCGAGTAGGTAATATTGACGTACTTGTGTCGCCCTCCCGATTCATCTTCCGCCCTAGGATTCCGTGGCAAAGGGGCCAAGACGGAGGTGTCACCTCAGGTGACAGTCCGTCGTGCTCGCACGAGACTCGTGTGACCGACGGCTGCAGCCTTACCACTGTAAACGGTCGATCCAGGACATTGGGCCGACTCTGTGCCTAGTGCGCGCATTACGCCACAGGCCACAGGGTAACGTGGAGGCTGCAGATGTCGTGAATGCTTGGGGGTGTCAAATTGCGATCTTCGCTGTGCGTCTCGATTTGAGCAATGGCTGGTGGGTGCCGGCAGCCAATGCTCCTGTATTGCTCCGTCAGCCTGTCAGTATGGCGTACAACGTAACGGTAGACATGTCCTCAAGTGATAGCAATGAGCAAGTTAGGCAGTTGCTCAACTGCCAAGTGGTGCCAACTGTTTCGAGTGGCTTCTCATTCTCTCTTCCCCATTCAATCAGGGTGTTTCGCCGTCACATGTGCGAGCTGATCTCGGTGCAGTCTGCTGAGGCGGCACACGCTACGCCGTGCTTGCAGTCGCTCGCGGGTCTGAGACAGTCGAGGCGCACCGTCTGCTGGACACCATCGAAACAAACGATGTAAAATCACCCGCCGCCTGATCACGTCTGTGGTCTGATGTTGGACGTCGCAAACGGAGCTAAAACGGGCGTTCATGTTTCTTCGTGGGTAGAATCATGATGTTCATGTTCTGGGCTTGACATGCCTTGCCTTACTAAGGAAGTTGCTTAGGTCCAGACGTGGCCAATCGCAGCGAGGGCTCGTCTCGGCTAGGGCGGAGTACCTGGCAGTCATCGGTACCCCAGATCACGGAGCTTTTGCCTCGGCTGGGGCGTACAGAGCACGGAGCAGTACCAGGCACGGAGTACCGCCGACATCTGCTCAATGCTCCAGTGGACCGCAGTGCTAGCGGAAGGCTAGAACAGGGGCGTGAGGCCGCAATTCCAGGGGAGGGGCGCTAAGCTTTAGCCCTGCTGGCCATCTCCCGATCGGGCCGTGGAGGGCAGCTGCTTCTTGTCCTCCTCCACCACTGTCTTGCCCCAGACGTCCGTGATACCCAGACGATGATCGATGCGAGGATTGGAGCGGCAGAGATGCTTCCCTTTCTGCTCGTTGCGCCTCACCTTATCTCTGCGCACCGCCGCTCCGATCGCTGATCAGCAAGCCCTCGAAAAAAAAACTCAGTCCGTTGGCGTCTGTGCCACCCAATCCCAGCGGCGGGATGGGGGGCACCAAAGCCAAAGCCAAAGCTCCTCGATATGGCCTCATGACACTCAATCCTCCACGAGGCAAAAAGGACCATTCTACGCCCAGATGCATCATCGCAGCCATCTCTGCGCTGCCGTCATCGACCCATCATGGAAGCTTCCGCTCGTTTTCGTATTGTTGAGCCGGACCAGAGCACATGCAATGACATCGAAGAACAGGCCAGCCGCTGGCTCATTCATTCGGGGAGTCTCGTCGTTTCATGCATGGCGCGCGCTCTCGGCTCGGCGTCTTTCTGCTGCCTCTCTTGTCGCCCGCTCGCAGCAGGGCCGAGTGACAGATGGACGGCGGCCGACCTGCTCCAGAGGCTGTCGTTGCTGGGTCCCCAGCCCAGCCGGTAGAAGAGGCGTGGCCCCTGGCTGGACGAGAGAACGCGGGACATCCTGGTCAACACCCTGGTCCAGCCCGTCTGAAACAACGAGCAGCAGCCAATGGCATCATGACGTTCCTGGAATCCAGCCGTGGGCCCACCGCCGCGATGTGGCGGCTACGCTATTGCTTGGATTGCTGGACTCTGCTCAGGAGCAGGCTCAATGCCGCAGAGTCGCGAATGGCCTCCCTTCCCTACCAGACGCGGAGCTTTTCGTAGCATCACCACGCGCTAATACCATACCCGAGCCTGTCTCTAAACCTTAGATACGCTCCTGCGAGACTTGGGCTGCTAGTCGAGCCAAAGCCACAGCCAACTGCCGCCCTCGCGCGTACCAGTACGAAACGCGGATAGGCGAGTCGAGAAAAGGGAGGAGATCCTCACAACACAGCACAAGAGGCTTTGAGGCTCCCACCATGGCCCTTCTCTCTTGGCCTATTTTTGGCATGGCGGCGCGATACAAGGTGAGTTTCGTTTAACTAGCGCTCTTTTGCATTCATTCCCTCTCTCTCTCTCTCTACCTAATGACATACGTGTCTGCCTGTCCTTTCCTCAACAAGTGAAGCCCTACTCTCCTTTCAGTGGCGTCTGATCAAACGCTTCCTGTGAGCCCCAAGCCGGAATAAAAGCGTTTCCTCCTGTCTCCATTCCCTCTGCGACTCTCATTTCTCTTCCGTCATTCATTCATCAAACGATCAATGCCCTAAACACCATTGTTTCGTCTCTCTATCTCGTCCGCGTCGAATCACCATCACAACTCGCCTCCACGGCCCACCCCTTTTTCGGCCCGTCGCCCCCTGGCATACAAACAGCAAAACAAGATCCAGCAACCACTTCACCAGTATTCAGCAGAGCAAGTGCCCCCGGCAGTACGCCTACGTCGCTCACAATAGGACGCTACTGCTACAATAAACTGTTCTGGCGTGGTAAGTTACTGCGTCGCTGCATGCGTGCAAAAGTGTCATCTGTGGAGAGCTGCAACATCTCCCTTGTCCGTCGATTTCTACGGGCCGAGCAACTCCAGGAAAGTTTCTGTTGGATGCAAGACGATGTGCGGTTTGCCAGAGCATCTGGGTGCGCAGCTCCCGGCGTGTGTGTGCGGGTGCCTCATGACCCTCGTCACGGCGGCCGATTGTTCTGCAGCGCTTGGGCCCAAAGAAGAAGCTGCATAACCTCTGCTCGCCTTGGCTTCACCCTCCATCTCGGTCTCATCCCAAGAGCAATCGGCGCGTGATGGTGGGGGTTTGGGGCATCCAAGGCACCGGGGGGGCGTCGATTCAACACGCCCGGCGAGCGTCAGATGGGCCATGCATCACCAGAAGCCCTTCAACCTTCTTTTGCCGCTTGAGAGCATTGTCAAGCTTTTCCTCATTCACTGCCCCCGTGCCTATTAAAGGGCCCTGCCCGGCCTCACTTTTCACAATCCTCTCACCAGCACTTCCTCCCATCACCGGCACTTGCCTCTCTGCGCATTGACGGCTCCTCTGCGCACCCTCGGCCAGTAGCAAAGCCTCAGTCTTGAAGCTTGCGAGGGAGAGGACATTCAGAGTCAGTCTGTTCCTCTCAGGCTCCTGTCTGAGGAATCCCCGTCCCACGTCTCTCATCAACCACACCTCCCCCCACGCCTTCAACATCTCATCACTCACCATTGTGCCTTTTATATACAAAAGGCTCGTGGCCGGACAAAGTTGGACAAACCGCTAACTCTGTTTCTTTCTCTTGTGTAGCCTATACGTAACGCTCCTCGAAATCCGAACCGCAGAGCATCTGTATTCAACTGTTTCCTGGTCACGATGGGTCTGTCAACCATATTGACGGCCTCGCTGCTCGCCCTGCGCCTCTTCGCGGCGCCGGGCCTGGCCGCCCCAGCTCCGGCTGCTGAGGAAAAGGCCGTGGCCGCCGCCACGAGCTGGTGGCTCCCAAACATTGCTCGCCAGGGCACCGTCCCCTACTCCAACTCCGGCTCTGGCTACCAGATCTACCGCAACGTTCAGGACTATGGTGCCAAGGGTGACGGTGTGACTGACGATACCGCGGCCATCAATGCTGCCATCAGCGCTGGAAACCGATGTGGTAACGGCTGCGATTCTCAGACCACCACGCCGGCCATCGTCTACTTCCCCCCTGGTACCTATGTCGTCTCTTCGCCCATTCTCCTGTACTACTACACCCACCTGATTGGTGATGCCACCAACCTGCCCACGCTCAAGTCGTCCGCCAACTTCACTGGTATCGCCGTCATCGACTCCAACCCCGGCTGGTACGGCGCCACCAACAACTTCTTCCGCCAGATTCGCAATTTCAAGATTGACGTGTCTGGACAACCCATCAATACCGGCACTGGTATTCGCTGGCGTGTTGCCCAAGCCACCTCGATCCAGAACGTCCAGTTCATCATGAGCGGCGACACGTCCACCAATAACAAGCAGCAGGGCATCTGGGGCGAGGACGGCTCCGGAGGCTGGCTGAGCGACCTGACCTTCACCGGTGGTGCCCTGGGCATCTGGGTCGGCAACCAGCAGTTCACCAGCCGCAACCTGGTCTTCAACGGCTGCCAGACCGCCGTCTACATGAACTGGAACTGGCTGTGGAGCTTCCACGGCCTGACCATCAACAACGCCAACGTCGGCATCGACATGAGCGCCCTTGACGGCAACGGCAACCAGAACGTCGGCTCCATCCTGCTCGCCGACAGCAAGCTCAACAACGTCAAGGTCGGCGTGCTGACCAACTACAACGTCAACCAAAACGGCACCGCTGGCACTCTCATCCTGGACAACGTCGACGCCACCAACAACACTCCCGTCATGGTCAAGAACGCCGGCTCCGGAGCGACCATCCTCGGAGGAAACGCCAACATTGCCTCGTGGAGCCAGGGCCGCGCCTACACCAACTCCAACGGACAGGCCGTCCAGGGCACCCGCGCCGCCGTCAGCAAGCCTGCCGCGCTCACGTCTGGTGGCAAGTTCGCGACTCACACCCGACCCCAGTACGAGACCGTGGCCGCCAGCAACTTTGTGTCCGTCAAGTCTCACGGCGCCAAGGGTGACGGCAGCACCGACGACACTGCCGCCATCCAGGCCGTCTTCAACAGCGTCACCTCGGGCCAGATTGTCTACTTCGACCACGGTGCCTACGTCATTACCGACACTATCAAGGTGCCCAAGAACATCAAGATTGTCGGTGAGATCTGGCCCCTCATCATGGTCGGCGGCTCCAAGTTCAAGGACCAGAACAACCCCCAGGTCGTCTGGCAGGTTGGCCAGCCCGGCGATGTCGGCACCGTCGAGATCCAGGACCTCATCTTCGAGACCCTCGGCCCCCAGCCCGGCGCCATCATCATGGAGTGGAACGTCGCCGGTGCCTCCCAGGCCGGCGCCGGTCTGTGGGATGTCCACTTCCGCATCGGTGGCACCGCCGGCACTCAGATGCAGTCTGACCGCTGCGTCAAGACGCCCACGGTGACCACCAACCCCAACCCCTCGTGCTACGGCGCCTTCCTGCTCGTGCACGTCACCTCGTCGGGCTCCATCTACATGGAGAACACGTGGCTGTGGGTGTCTGACCACGAGCTCGACCTTGCCGACCACAGCCAGATCAACATCTACAACGGCCGCGGCCTGCTCGTCGAGAGCACCAAGGGCACCTGGCTGTGGGGAACCGCCTCGGAGCACAGCGTGCTGTACAACTACGCCTTCAACAACGCCCAGAACGTCTACAGCAACATCCTGCAGACGGAGACGGCCTACATGCAGGGCAACCCCGACGCGCGCGTGCCCTTCACCAGCCAGGCCAAGTACGCCGATCCCGACTGGAGCACCTGCACCGACTCGCTGTGCGCCCGCACGTACGGCATCCGCGTCGTCAACTCGAGCGACACGCTCATCTACGGCGCCGGCATGTACAGCTTCTTCAACAACTACGACAGCACCACCTGCGTCAACGCCAACAACTGCCAGGACAACATCATTGACGTGCGCAACTCGCAGGTGCACTTCTTTGGCATCAGCACCAAGGCCAGCATCAACATGATTACGCTCAACGGCCAGGGCGCCGTCTTCGACAGGGACAACCGAAACACATTTTGCGGCACCGTCGCCTCCTTTGAGACGTCATAGAGGGGCGATGACGAGGGGGGGGAGGATGCCGTGAGTGCGCCTCTGCCGCTGGTGGGATGCGGTTCCGAGAGGACAGTGGTGGTGACTCGGACCGTGTTTGCTGCGAGCACGGAGGGTGCACACTTGAACATAGTATGAGTGAACATGTACATATATACGCGCCATGACTTGAGAAAACAAAAAATGAAAAAAAGAGTGCTCCAATATTTGTTACCTTGATCTTGATCCTCGTTTGCTCCTTAAGAATGTACGTTTGTACGTTCTTTAATTTGGTAGGAAAGGGGAGCTGGGCTAATAGGGATGGGGGAAGGGGAATGAGTTATGGGATATTGGCGGATGTGAGGTATGAGTAGGGTAGTTGAGAAACATGATTGAGATATTAGTCGTGCTGATGATGATATGAATGAAATTTTTGGTCGACGGGATGTTTTGGCACTATGTTGCATATGTGATTTGTTGCTGCTGTGCTTTGAATGTTTGGATAGTTCATTGTGACAGAGTGAGGCTTGTAGATTGTGAGTGTCATGGTGAGATTTATCTGTAAGTCTACAGCTCGAGGATCACTGTCTACATCATGCCAATATTTCTCGTCTATCCGAATACCTCAACGTTCCCTTTGAACAAGAATAAGGGAAAAGAGAGAATCATTTACCAGTCTCTTTCTATGAACAAACGTATGAAACCATTCATCCAGGAGAGTTTTTACAGAATAAGGACCAAAAAAAGATGCTGCAGAGGTGGTTCGAACAAACGAGCAAAAGTGAAGGCTCCTGAAGGGGAGCATGGGTATGTAACTAGAGCGTTGCTTTTGGTTTGACCCAGCTACTTCACTGATTTCCATCAAGTTCATTTCAGTCTATAATGGGATTTGGTTTGCGTGGAAGGGAATGTTGGGTGGTGATGATGGGGGGGGGGTGGTGAGTTGATTGGTTGGAGTTGCGGCTTGGCTGTGTTGGGGTTCAACCGGTCGTGGGTGGGGTGAGTCATACCGGAGAGTTGGGAGGCTTGGATGCTGTCATCCTTGGGGGCAGAGAACATACGGAGTGTATATGGGAACTTTACGGGTGAAGTGTATGAATTGCTTGGATTGGAAATCGAGGATATTTTTTATTTTTTTTTGCGTTTGTTTGAAAGAGAAATAATGGCGACGCGGTGATGGAAGGGTTAGCTGCGTTTTGGTGATGAACGTACGGATACAGGACGGTTCCACCCAAAGCACATTCACACCACACATCAACACCACGAAAACGAAACATGTATAACAACAGCAAGTATAGAGGATAAAAAAGGATAAGGAATGTCCCGGGAGAAACTCGAACAAAGAAGCAAATCAAAAAGTGAAGACTCCAAAGAGGAGCATTAAACTGATGAGTCAACGGGCAGATATTTCAGCTACTTCACTGAGTGAGGCATCCTTTACTTTGCTTTACATACTACCTAATGTACCATACTTGCTACGATGCCAAGCTTCACACTACGCAGAGTATGTAACCCTGTATAGGTGAACAAAGGAAAAAACAAAGAAAGATAAGGGGGAAGAAGAAAAAAAGAAAAGAAAAAAAAAGGAAAAGACGAGGGGAACAGGGAGATTAAGAAGAGCAAAGATAATGTGAAAAGTGAAGAGAGAATGAAACAAAAGAAAAGAAATACGAACGGACACAAAAGCAACTCGAACAGAGAAGCATTCCCCCAATGGAAAAAAGTGAAGGCTTCCCTTCACGGGGAGCAGTAGTTTGTTTGGTTTTAATCCAAAGACCTCTGTCTGCTGAGCTACTTCACTGGGAATCAGCTCGTTTATTTTGCTTTATATGTGACGGTATGGCTGCCTAGAGAGCAGGGGGGGTGTGATCCCCTGGGGACCTTTGTAAGCATCGTGTGGCTGTGTGTGCATGTGTGTGTGTATGCTGGGTGTAGGTGGCTGGAGAGGTTTGCTATCATGGCCACCTTGACATTCGAGCCAGAACTCCGGATCGTAATGATGGAATATGTGCTTCGTTTCATACGTCAACCCGAAAAGACTCAGTATGTGAAGCGGGAAAGTGCTTGGCTTCCTCTAGCATATTGAGCCAGCTATAAGTGACGATATTGCTAGGTTCTCTCAGGTTGAGCTTCCCCTCCATCTTTCGTATCCGACTTACACCACAGATATCGTCTTTCTCCGCTATAAGAGGACCCTTCTCGTAATCACCAAAATGAAGGAAAATGTCCAATAGGTAACCCGAGCGCATGGTTTTCGTCCAAGGTGATGGGAAAGCCTTCATTCATCCTTGGAACGCCATATAGAGGCGAGCATGGCGTTCGTTTCAGTGACAACAGAAAGCCTGCGACAAGAATCAGAACATTTCTATGCTAGGCTTCCTGTCCCGAGCAGGCTGACACTCAACATCTCAACACAAAGTGTCCTCATTCCCCAGATCCGTCACTCTGACAGCGCATGCGAAGCTTTGGTATAGAGTCCCTCAATCTATCACGCTGCTCAGTCGTATAACCACTCCCCAAGGCAACTTCTTTGGAACTCCAAGGATGGGCTCCCCTTGCGAGCAACAACTCCACGGCGGCATCGTTGCCTCTCTCCATAAGTGCCCGGTGCAGTGGCCTAACATGGTCTGCATCCTCGGCGTCAATGTTTGCTCCGTTATCGAGCAGCAGCCTCATGATGCCGACATGCCCTCCAGCAGATGCCAGAGCCAGTGGCGTCGAACCGCCAATGTCTTTTACATCAATGTTGGCTCCCTTGGCAATCAGAGCCGCGACCATAGCCTCCCGTCCATCGCTGGCAGCGACGTGCAGTGGCGTTAGACCGTTCATCTGTGCCGCTTCCGTATTGGCCCCCTTGTCTAGGAGCAGCTGGACGATTTCGTCCCATCCTAGGTGAGCCGCAGCTAATAGGGGCGTGCAGCCGTCCATCTGGCTTTCGATTTCCGTGTTGGCTCCGTCCTCGAGAAGCCGTTGGACAACCTTCGCGTGCCCATTTTGGGTTGCCCACCGTAGCAGCGTCTGGCCGTAGTTATCCTGCGAGTCGACATCGGCTCCCTGCTCAATCAGCATACCAGTGACGGCCAGGTGGCCGTTCCCTGCAGCCAGGCTGAGCGGCGTCCGCCCATCTTTGTCCCTCGAGTCGGCCTCCATGTCGCTTCGATCCAAAAACATCTCGACAACCGTCTCATGCCCGCCCTCTGACGCATAGGAAAGAGGCGTCCGTCCTTTAACATCCCTCAAGTGATGTTGCGAATCCCCACGGGCCAGAAGCATTGAAACGACAGTCTTGCGCCCGTTTGCTGCGGCGTAAAAGAGCGGCGTCCGTCCTACATTGTCCTTGGAATGAATGTCAACATCGCCTCGCGTGAGCAGTAGCCATACGACTTCAGCATGCCCCTCGCCAGCCGCGTGATGCAGAGGCGTCCTCCCTTTTGCATCTTTGTCGTCGGGCTTGACATCTCGCCGCAAGAGGAGGAGCCATGCAATCTTGGTGTGGCCGTTGCTTGCTGCATGAGACAGAGCAGTTCGCCCGTCCTCATCTTTATGATCAGGCTTGGTTGTGCGTCTTGCAAGCAGCCATTTCGTCTCTTCCACACGGCCTTCATTTACCATGCGAATGAGCGAAGAAGGCTCACTTTCACCCCATCTCTCTGGCGATGTTGATGACGAGCCATTGGTGAAATCTATCGTTGGATCGAATAATCCCCAATCAGGATCATCTCGGGAGGGCGGCGGGTGTCCAAGGATTTGGGGACGATTCCGCGCTCGAATGGCTGCTGGCCGGTGCTGCTGAACGTTGAGCCATCTTTGAGGACGCTGGCTTGTTCGGAAGGGTACGAGATTGAACAGCTCGAACCTGTCACATCCGACCCGGGCAAAATGCTCCATTGTGAGGGACACGTCTTTGAGATATATGGCAATAAAGGTATTGCCCCTTGTCTTGCGCTCTGCACAGTGAAGAATGCCGAGCCCTAGCCCCTGGTGCCCGACTCCCATATAGGACAGCTCTAGGCGAATCCCCTTGTTGCTGACCGTCCAAGACCTGCTATCGGGCAACCAGGCTGTGCGCACATGGACAATGTTTCCGGAATGTTCAAATGCATCTGGAGACGTTGCCAGAAGAGAGCCATGGTTTTGGCCTTTGCATCTCCAGGCGAAGATGCTGTCGTCATCCGTCACCTTCATGATTTCTTCCTGGAGCCTCATAAAGGCTCTTTCGCCTTCGCCATAGAGCAGCGGCATGTTGATGCCGAAAATTCCCATGAGACAGTAGGCCCGGTCTTCGGAGCGCGATGTCTTCCTCGAGGCGGCCCACGACATTTTCTGCGCAATACTCATCCCTTTGAGGTCGGAGCCCGAGAGCACGCTCAAGGGAATGCCGGTGCGCTTGGAAATCTCCTGCTTCAGAGTCTCCCTGGTGCCGAGTTCGTTCCATGCCTCGTCGAGAAAGATGACCGTCTCGGGCGCAATCAGTTCTTGGAGAGTCCATCCTCTGGTGAACCATCTGCTGTCTGCGAAATCGGCTGTGGACGGCACATCTGCCAGGTAGCCGTAGCACACAGCAGCTTCTCCATACCACCGGTACATGGAGTTGATTGCTTCAGACAGCTCCGCGCTGCTCGTCTTGTCGATGCAGCACGTGTCCACCCAGGCGTAGTCGTATCCGTTTGCTCTTGCGAGGGAACAGCAGCCTTTGATCTTGTCATAGCCCTTTTTGCCTGCAAATCGACCGAGGGTCATGTCCTGGAGAGTGACCTCCCCATCGCCCCAGGTGTGCGATAGAATGGCGTACGGCGGGGTGTCTTGCTCCCCAAACTCCCTGAGCTCAAAGCCTCCCGTTTCCAGCTCCTTCGTGTAGAGCAGACGCATGGCTGAAGATGGTGGTTGAGCTGGTTCTTTCTCGACGCCCAGCTATTCCGCTTTCAGCTGCCGGGCCTCGACTGGGGACGCTGCAAGGATGGGCGAATGAGGTTGAAGTCTGGTTATATTTGGGAGGATCTGCGCGCAATCCCTCTAGCGTTGTGCGCTTCATGCGTGTGAGCATGCACGCGACCATCTTGAATCGCTTCAGAGATCACCGTATAACGCATCGACTGGGCATTGAGCAACGTGCTCATCTGAAGAATCCTCAACAGGTGAGGTATGGTGCTTCTTGGTAATCTCGTAGCAAACGGTAGGAGATGATTGTGTCGAGATTGACTTGATTGGTTTTTCCGAGAGAAGTTTCAGTTTCGCGTTGTCAGAGCATGAAGTTTGGGGTTGAGGGCGTCACGAGACCCGTGGCCACTGATTGGTTGCACTACAAGAATTTCAACAATATAAGAGGCAAGTGCACTCCGGTAAGCAACGTCATTCCAGATGGAAAAGTCTTCATATTGTAGCCTTACGGATCCCTGTGGAATTCCGCTTGCATCTACAACAGTACCATGGTCTCGGTATATCACCGAGGAACTGACATGGGCATGACATCCACGAGAGGTATAACCAAGAGAATATATCATCAGATGAGTCAATTGTTCAAATAGTAGACGTAACTAGTCGACAGTCTAATCGGGGTATCAAGTTGGGATGCCTCTCAGATCTCAATCCCAAGGGGTATAGTGCGGCAGATGTGTGTAAATATACATGAGGAGCTCCGTGACGGCTTCCTCAAAGTCAGAATATGTGGCATGTTCCATCTACGCAGTAAATGGAACAGCTGTCGTTGTTGCCGTCGCCTTCGAGGCAACCGCAAGCACCACCGCCGTCAAGGAGATGACCAGGCCTTCGTCGTCTGCCGGCCCCCTGAGCCCCTCGCTGGTCTCATCCCCCCTAAATCACACAGTCAGTAACTCGCTCCTCGCCATGTAAAGATCACAAGTAAGAATAGAAAAAGACTCACATCTGCTGGTGCTCCAACTCCTCCTTCTTCTTCCTCGCCCGGTCGGCGTGCACCACCACCCCAGCGATGACCAGCACGACTATCAAAACGAAAAAGAGAGACGACAGGGACCACAGGAGCAGCACTCGTCTCTGCTGCGCCAACGTCGTCGGCTCCGCCGCCTCCTCCTCCTCCTCCACGGCCAGCTCCTCCATTGCCCGGTACTTTGGAGGCGGCCGGTCGTCGTCGTAGGCCGGGAGCTGCTCCTCTGGGCTCCCGGACGAGATGCTCCCCGTGGTTGTGGCCTCGAGGTAATCTCGGACGCTGACGTCCGCTGGGAGTGAACTCATGGTGTATGTGTGTTTTTATAGAGTTCAGCGGTTTGGAGAGATTACTGGTTCGAGACTCGGAAGGATTGATGGTGCGGAAATTGGAAAGAATCGTGGTTGAGCAAGGGCGATGCCCGGCTCTTTATACTTGGCAGATTGCCAGCAGTATCAGCTGTAAAGCATTGCAAGCCCAAGGCTAAGAGTCGAGAAAAGGAAGCTTAAGACAAGCGAGAGGCTTCTCGGAGGCATTGGAGAGTAAGTTTGAGGAGAAAAGGCTCTAAGAACCCATGAGCCTCAAAGTCAACTTGAAGCTTCACAACTTATCAAGCCACTTTAGCAGCCACGGCCGAACTGTAAAGTAGCTAAGCTTAAAACAAGCTTCCATCGTGGTGTATCAGGAGAAACTGTTGGGAGTGAGGCGCTTGGTGTTGGGTTCTTATTTCTGCTATTGCATAGGGTTCGGAGGCATATCAAGCAGCCGAGGCGCTTGTGTGTGAGGCTGAAGGATTACTACGCCTGAGGGGAGCATTTGTTCCATGATCTCTTGGATCATACAGGTAGAATGGGGAGAGACGTAGAGACATGGCTCGAAAAGGCTTGGTATTGCATCGAGGGCAGCATCCCATTTGTTCGGACACTCCTCGCACCTTTATGATAAGAGAAAGGTAGCCCTATTTTAACCCCAAGTTTCTCCAGAGCCGCCATTATGCTTTTTTCCTGTATGGTTGACGAAGTATATGCTATGATACCGTTTGGTCGGTTACTATCACCGTTGTTCTGTTCCGTGGCATATGCTAGATGCATACACTGCAGACTTTTGCTTATGTTATAGTTTGTTGCGATACGGACCTGGTTAACTTACCTGCTGGGGTTTAGAGAAGTCACCGTGGAGATCAACACAGTAGAGGAGCTGTAAGATATATGCCAAGGTTGGGAAAGACATCGAGTCATAGAGAGACTCGGGAGATTCAGCAATATCCTCAGGGCGAGCAAGCACAGAAAGAATATGGTACACTCAAGACACCTCCTCCTCTATAGCTGGCCGGTCGTATCACGGCAGCGTGTTGACCTAAAGCGGCACATACAGGATATATTGGGCAGGGAGGAAAATGTGCCTGCCTGGATGGATCGCTCAAACTCCCCAGTGGAAAGGCACAGCAAATTGGTTTCGAGCATCTCAGATATACGGACGATGTGTCTACTACCTAGCATGCTCAATGTCTTATAGCTGTCAATTAGTCCTCACCTACTCTTTGATGATGGTCTGAACTACCTGCCGATGCATTCAATGCAAGTTCTTCGCAGTCCACGGCACCTAATGGGTTCTACATGCATCGATCAAGTCTCGAAAAGCTACACAGCAGCGGGCGTGATCGAGCGTCCCAATCCTAGGGTCACATCCGTGGCGGAATCGACATCCGAGGAAGCGAGCTCAACCCCCTTTTCCAAATGGCATGTTTGCTACACCGGACCAGAACGCAGGACTGATGAACCCAGCAGAGTGGTAAGACGCGATAGAAGATCTCAACGAGCGAGATCGAGGCGCTCAGATCGGATGCAAGCCTCGTGAAATACAGATCTTTGAGGCTTGATTGGCAGTGGATGATGACGTGTACGAACTACTTCCTCTTACCTATGTCACATTAGGGATCCCTCTTCCTTTCCCAGAGAAAGTAAACGGTACCATGAGCTGATTTCGCAAGCCAGCGGAAATGCGTGAAACGCTGGGCCAGACCACAACAACTCGAACATGTGGTCGCACAAAGGGTCTGCTGCCGTTGCTCGCTGCATCATCAAAGGTGGGAAACACATCGAGACTCGCGTCAGACATGCAGCCTGGCGAGATTACGTTGGGAAACATGTGCGGCTCGAGGCTTACTACTCCGTAGAAGCCGCACTTTTGGTAATCTCGGCTGAGATTTGCGGGAGGCGACCATCTTGTGACAGGCTGGCTTATCGTCATCCCATACGACCGTAACGGCCTGAGAAAAAGGATAAACCGTAGCCCAGTATGCTAAGCAGCAGAGCCTGAAGTCAGCCCCGTATCGGGCTTCTCGGCGACTTTTGTCTCGTTCCTGTGCGAAATTTGATTTGAAATCCGCGACAAGTCGTTCATGTCGCCATCAAGTGGTCCAGTGGCAACTTCAAGGCATGATGTCGCACTGCATGATTCTCTCGTTGATTGATCAATAGCAGCGCAAGAGATGCCACGATGCTGATCAAAGGTGTGCAACAAAGCATCCGCAGCAGCGTGGCGTGTGTCAAGCATGAGGTTTCTGATATCGACTCATATAATTGCTGACGCATCGATGTCGACGTTGGATGATGTCCAGAGTCCAGAACACATCAGGGCCCAAGCAGAGCCTCGTCATGTCAACTGCGCATGCATGTGTGACAGGCGCCCGATATAACCCTCCAGACTGCTAAGAAAAGGGGGAATCAGGGGCCAATGGGCCTCTTTTGCATCTTTTTTATCCACAGAAAGTGACTCAGGCGGCGGACTGCGTTGGTGCTGCCAGCCAACGGATATGCGGCGAGGCATCGAACGCCTTCGTTGGTGAGAATTGCGCCATCCCGGCAGTGCCAGTGGTCAGCCGAAGCGTGTCCCTGAGCCATATTGCCAGAGCAGCTAGGCCGAAGTCGGCTGGGGGGAGATCGCCAATCGAAACCCCATGGGCAGCAAGTTGCGACGGTCCCAATTTTATAGATTAGACGGTCAAGGGCGGGAAGAGTCGAGGCAAGGAAGTGCGTAGAAGTCGAGCTGATGGTGCAGTTTCAAGGTCGCTAGTTCATGGCGTTGGATGCGACATGCCTGCTCGGGGAAGCTGGTGCGGGATAATCGCAGGCTCAGGCACAAGTGTAAGGTGAAAATGTTGCCAAGACGTCGGTTCTGATGCTAGGGTGCGTCGGCAGCCCCAAGGAGGTATTGGTGTCCTTCCAGTGATACAGGGACTTGTTTGCTCGTCAAGGTACGACATCCATGGAGGAGGTGGTAGCCATGCATGGCAGTTGATATCAAACTAGCAAACAATAATGATCTAGAATCAGCTGAGGTCAGAACCTGGCCTGAGCCACCACGGTCCTCTACTAGCGATGGCACTTACACAATTATTGCAGACACCAATAGCCGGAAAAGGGCAAAGTCAACTGTCTGCGGCACTCGCCGCCATCAGTCGCGGAGCCATGGCCCTTGTCGGCGGCTGTCGGGGGCTTCGCTGCGATCGTCGCGGCTCCTGGGATGGCAATCTCGGGACTCGGGGCGGCGCTGTTGTGCTCCGGGGCATCGATGGCGAGATCAGCCAGGTCCGGGTCTCTGCCAGTGTCGACACGGCCACAGACTCGCCCAAGGCCTTGCAATGGGCTCGGTGGCGACGCCTTGACTTCTTGTCGGCACGTGGACAACGTCGAGGCGAAAAAAAAAGGGTCGAGGCAGAGACTAGAGAGCAAGAGAAAAGAAGAAACATTATGGGATCCATCTCAGTTTGTGATTTTCGCTGTCAAAGGTGCTGGGGCAGATGGGGCCGTATGACTAAGAGGTCCTCACCTCAGTGGTTGATGGGCTTCGCTTGATGCCACCATCGGGTCGTCGGGGCGGGGCAACCAGCGGCCAGTCACAGGGCCTCAGCGCAGGCAGGGCTGTCCCTCGCTCTCCCTCCGGGGCGTCTTAGTGCTGTCGAGGCCTCTGTAGACCCCCGTCCGGTAAGCTTTAGCGAGCCATCCACGCTGTGCGATAACGCCATTTTGGCGCCATCGCACCCAAGCAGCTGCTCCCCGTCTGGCTTTTTCGGACTTCTGCAACCTTGAGGGTGCAACCCAATATCGAGTCGATCTCGCCCTCTATTACTATACTGCGTCAACCTCCAGCCCCTGCCCGGCTCCTCCCTTTCACTCCCCTTCTCGATCATCCTGCAGCCAACTGTCGTGTGAGCGCAGCCTGAAGGACGAACGACGACAGACAAACGATCGATCGATCCTGCCGGAAGCGCATTGCGCCTTTGCAACCCGACGCAAACCTCTGCCGAAGACGAGCGAGCCTCTGAAAATTCCACCATATCTGCATTCCACCATCGTCACCACCGCCAACGTCACCCGCCAGAGCCGCTATTCGCCGTCCCCCCAGCAGCCAGGAGAAGAGAAACGAACCTTCCGACGTGTTCGTATCTCTCGCCTAGCGGCCCACGGACCTCGTCCTGCCAGCGCTGGCCCTCTGTTGGACGCGGCCACGGGCTCTCGCAGGGCTCTGTCTGACCATCGTCCTCGGTACTTTGTAGGGTGGTGTCTCAAAATACCAAGCCTAGAGCACGCAATCGCTGGCCTCTGCCTGACAGCGCATGAGTCGCCGCAATTCTAATTAAACTTCCTGCGTTGCGCGATAAGCCTTCTCACCGCATATTATCCCCATGGAGTCCCTGGCAACCTCGCCTGGCCGCGAGCCGACTTCTCTCTCCTCCCTGTCTCGAGCCCACTATGAGCCCTCTTCGGCGGCCGGTCCAGCTGCCGGTGACACTCTGATATCGTCGGCAACGACATCACCCGCGCCTTCGCCCTCTCTCTCGACCTCTACCGTCAACACGCTGGCCTCGACGTCTGTGACTGTGTCTGTACCTGCTGCTGCTGCTGCTGCTGTTGACCCTGCTGCTGTCTCGACCTCGGTCCCAGCCTCTGCCCAGCCGCCATCGCGAGACAACTGTGACCGCCGCCGCGAGGGTGAGGAAGAGAACCCTTCCAAGGGCCTCGTCAAGATGCCCTTCGACCTCGTCGGCAAGACCCTGAGCCCGTTCCTCAAGGAACACATCCCCGGTCAATATGCACCCGTTGGCAAGAACCTTAAGAAGGAGGACAAGACTGGCACAAGCAATGCTCTGGCAAATATCAAGGACCCTAACACCAAGTATTGCTATCGCCATCGTCCCGATTCAAAGTGCCGCCGGGCTGCAGATGAGACCAAGATGGGGACCATCCAAAGGGTATGTCTAAACCACTAAGCCGCCCGTCCCTACTCCTTCGTCATTGTCTGACATGTCACTTTACTGACGGTGCTAACCCCTCTGTGCAGGAGCTTAACAGTCTTCCGTCCGCCGACCAGGAGGCAATCACCCACGTGTGGTCCTTGTTCTCTGCCGCGCCGGCCAAGCATCGCGAGCTCATGCTGCAGGGCATCATCACTCAGTGCTGCTTCCCTCAGCTCTCGACCGTCTCCCGCGAAGTTCAAGAGCAGCTCAAGATCGACTTCATCGCCACGCTGCCTGTAGAATTATCGTACAAGATCCTCTGCTATCTGGATACCGTGTCGTTGTGTAAGGCGGCGCAAGTCAGCAGGCGCTGGAGGGACCTGGCCGACGATGACGTCGTCTGGCACCGGATGTGCGAGCAGCACATTGACCGGAAATGCACAAAGTGTGGCTGGGGGCTGCCGCTATTGGAACGGAAAAAACTCATGGCCTGGAGCCGGCATCAACAGACGGCACACGCGCACCCACCCAACCATGCCGATGAGGCTTCAGCTGAACCAGCGTCAACGCCCGCTGCCGAAGGGTCCAACAAGCGGGCGATGGTGGTGCGCAACGACGGCGGCACCAAGCGATCTCGAGTCAACAAGGCGGGCAACGGCCGGGCGCAGCTCGACGAAGAGCGCAAGTTTCGACCGTGGAAGGATGTCTATCGGGATCGCTACAAGGTTGGATACAACTGGAAGACGGGACGATGCTCCATCAGGACGTTCAAGGGCCACGAGAACGGCATCACCTGCCTGCAGTTCGACCACAACATTCTGGCGACGGGATCCTACGACACCACGATCAAGATCTGGAATGTCGAGACGGGAGAATGCATCCGCACGCTGCGTGGCCACACTTCAACGATTAGGACCCTGCAGTTCGACGACGCTAAGCTAATCAGCGGAAGCTTCGATAAGACGATCAAGATCTGGAACTGGCACACGGGCGAGTGCATCAGCACGCTCCAGGGCCACACGGACGGCGTGCTCTCCATCCACTTTGACGGGTGCAAGCTCGCCTCAGGATCCATCGATAAGACGGTCAAGATCTTCAGCTTCGACACCAAGCAGACCTGGACGCTGCGGGGGCACTCCGACTGGGTCAACCACGTGCGCATCGACTCGGCATCTCGCACCGTCTTCTCGGCCTCGGACGACCTCTCCGTCAAGCTGTGGGACCTGGATTCGAAGCAGTGCATCAAGACGTATCTGGGGCACGTGGGGCAGGTGCAGCAGATCTTGCTGATGCCCCCCGACTTTGAGCCCGACGAGGACCCCAACGCCGACAGGGGCGATGCTGCGTCCGCAAGCAGCGGACGAGGCGACTCTCCGTCGCCGCTGCCAGATCATTCAACCGACCGGCGTGCTGCGTTTGGCTACGGCTTCACATCGGACCCTACGCGGCCTTTGCCTCCTCGCTACATGCTGACTGGCGGCCTCGATAACACCGTCCGGCTCTGGGACATTGCCACGGGCAAATGCATTCGCAGCATGTTTGGCCACGTCGAGGGCATCTGGGGCCTGGTCGGCGACACTCTGCGCGTCGTCACCGGCGCCAACGATTCCATGACCAAGATCTGGGAGCCGCGCTCGGGCAAATGCGAGCGCAGCTTCACGGGTCACGCCGGCCCAGTGACTTGCGTTGGGCTGAGCGACAGCCGGATGGCCAGCGGCAGCGAGGACGGAGAAGTTCGCCTCTATAGCTTCGAGGGTAACAGCTTGGAAGAAAGGGGAACGCCTTCTTGAGCGTCTTTGCTGCTTGCATTCGCACATGTCGACCGCTTGTCTCCTTTTTCTTCTCTTCTTTCCTTCCAAGGATTTTACTCTTTTTCTTTCAAGCACAGGGTATAGACGGACGGTTCAGGGCTACGGAAACATGGATGCGCAGGATGCGCATGAAGGGCCCCTTTTTCTTTTTCCCAGTCACCAAAAACAAAGTGATAGAGCGGTCTCTTCTTTCAACATTGCTGGTATAGCATCAACGCAAAGCGGGACGGATACGGATACCCTTGGCGAACAAAGGGGTATGGCGTTTAGGATCTTAATGAAACCGATGCAGCTTGATGTCTGCAGCTGGAAGGGTTATGGAAGCAATTGTGCTTTTGGAGTATGTGTGTTGATATCATTGTATGGATTTATTGTCAGAGTTAATGGCCAGATTGGGTTCTTAAGTTAATGACAACTCATCGGACGAATGCATATGGTCATAGCTTTATTTGATTGCTTCACCAAGTGACTGCCAGTCATGGATTGTAGACTGCCTTCGTATGAACACCGTCCATTCTCATCGTCCTTTTAACCGCCCGTATTTCCAAATACAGCGACTTTGCCTCCACCTTCTCCCCTCAGCATTGCGAATATACGAGGAACAAGAGGAAGATATTCGTCGTCCTAAATGCTCTCATCCCTATCATGGCACTCCCCCTGTGTCAGAATCCATTAAAGCGAACAATCCTAATATTGGACTGCAGATTCCGTCTACAATGCCAATGCCAATGTCAATGCCCCCCTAGTCATCGATTCCTCGCAGCAGCGTTGTATTCTACCAAGTCGGGGTTGCCGTTGCTTACGGCCATGAAAATGCTGTGATGGTTGATTGGAGTTGTCCTGTTGCTGGACGGATTTCCCTAGATGGTGTGAAATGGCGGGCTGAAGTGATATGTCGGTCGTCGTCGTCGGAGTTACCATGAGGTGGTTGGGATATTGAGGTGAAACGAAGCGTGTAGTTGTTGGAATGCCGGCGCAAAAGTACGGTTCCACGACGAATACAATTTGGAACGATTCAAAGATTTCGTATGGGCTATACTGCCTTTACAAGTTCAATTTCGTCGGAAACACAAAACGTGGCCAGGCTATCGGACATGGTTGCCCTAGTTCTAGGTTGAAGTTGAGCTTCTTCGCAGGAAGTAGTCACGGCGACGTTTCGTTGACGGCAATGACCAAATTGAGTCGCAAATCCAGAAGCGAACGTTTTAGAACTATTGAAGTGTCTGCTTGGCATTGATTGGTCTGTTAGAAACACCTTCGTGATCCTTTGGTCTCGTGGGCTGGGTTCATAGATTGGTCCGAGGCCAAGATCGAGGGTGTAGACGAGCATCTGCAGTTGAAAGCCTCGCGGCAAAAACCCGAAAAGATGCATNAAAAAAAATTATCCTAAAAAAAAAAAAAAAAACCTAATGATACAAAAGTATTTTGCAAACATGTCCTGATTTCGTCGTGGAACCGTGAATTCTAGATTCAGTCCTGGCTTTTATCCGCGAACAGGCTGCAGCTTATGGGGATTGTCTACTCCATAGTGATACATCGTTCTCCAGCCATGTGTGGCCTTGTCTGCTTCCATTTCGCAGGGAGATTTGAAGGATACCCTATAATCTCCGGAATCGCTACAACTTCGTCGTCCGAAGTGACCATTCAACTCAGAAGTTTTTTTTTTTTTTTTGGCCATGGATGTGCCGAGTTTGGGAAGCAAGAATTGTCATTATCAACCACCAGTGCTGCGAGGGCGGGATCATCACTGAACAGCATTCTACCTAGATTACAGTGCCCAGCTGGCACAGGCGGTCATCAGTTATGCCACCACCTTACTCCGCGGCTGCCCGATATCCATAGCGTCCTGAATATTGATACAGCAATCCTTTTTACCTGTCAAGGAATACCGTGTTCGCAGGAGACTTTGTCGTCACCTCCAACGGTGTCGTGATATGTGCTGTGTAGAATGCATGTGCAATGCTTCCAGCTCGGCATTCACAGCATGACTCAGCTGTCCCATCTCCAGAGATCAACACACACACACCCCTCGCCCACAACAAATGACGTTTATTTAACTCCCTTCTCCCATGAGCCGAAAAAGAAGGATCCGTCCCCCATCTGAAAAAAACCCCCCTTGAACAGCCAACGAACCTCGGCCCAGCACGGCAAATCAGCGGGCCAACCGTGCCCGGTCCCTCCCGGCTTTTCTCAAGCCTTCTGTCGTTGGTTTTCGCACTTGGATTGGAAAGGTTGGAGTTTGACTGATGACTAGTCGGGGTACGTACCTATCAAGGTTGCTCGGCACCCCGCATTATCACAAGCTCGGCTTGCGGTCGGCAACGAGCGATAACGTCACTGCTGAGACGACCAGAATACGGCACCTACAGCAAAACTACTTGTGCTGCATCATCACGAGAATTCACTGCTATAACTGAATGAACACATCAAAACTGACATTGAATTGAGCACTATCATCACTGGTACTCAAATACAGAAGCAGAAGAAGATAAAGAGTCATACCTGCGTTGCACCCCTGCTCCCCCTTGTCCCCCTTCTCCGGCCACACGGAGCTCCTCCACACAGATCGGAATGGAGTCGCCCGGTCAGAACAAGCCGAAAATTCCTCCACCTGTCCGGCTCTCCATACATAACTCGTACACTGACCTAGTAGTGCCACTCCACGCACGTTTCTTGTCAACCTTGAATTGCCTTTCCCCAGCCATGCCGTGTGGGGACCAATACCAAGCCCGAGCTGAGCTGAGAGGGCAAGCCGCGGTCCAACCAGGACCACGTACACATTCATACGCCTCCGACAAATCCAATACTTTTCGTTTCGCATGTGCTGCTGAGCAAGCTGAGGTTATGTACAGACAGTCAGAAGTTATTTTAAAAGAATCTCATATGAGACTCATCCTCAACAAGCATCCATGCCGTCCGCCTCTGCTCTCCTTCTTCCCCCAAGCCTCCAGCAAATCAAGGTGAAAGCACATGTAGACAACTTCCCACCGCACAAACTATACCGAGCTGTGGCTCACCCTTCCGGCACGATCTGACGCCCCCCCCAGAAAACGATCCTGTGACTCGACCCAATAGCCGTTCGTGGCTTGTTCCTCCCTTTCCCCAAGTTCGCCCCCTAGCTCCAACGGGCAAAAGGGGTGCGTATATCCCAAGCTAAGAGAGAGAAAACGACAAGGAAGCTAGACGCCGGCATCATATGTCAAAAACCCCCATGGCTTTCTCTTTTTTTTTTATCTTAATCGCGATTATCGGCTTCTCTGGATGACTCTTATTTTCTCTTCGACTCATCTTCCTGCTCCTCAATTCGATCCTCTACCTACTTCTTTCTCTCTTCATCCTTGCCTCACTTACTCGTAACATCGTGCTCTCTCCTCTCCGATACTGACATTGGACTCGCTTGATTGAATAGCCGTTGCTTCTTCTCAGCTGCACCTCGAGAGCTATCCATTTATACCGAGCTTCAACATCATACAAGCTCGGCTCATCCACAGACGTACAAAACATCCTCGGCAGTAACCCACAAACACATCTGTGACGCCTCCCAGATATAGCACAAGCTCAGCAACACACCATCTACGACTCCAAAGACACCCCAATTCCTCATCACCACAGCAAACCACACACACAATGCCCGACAGCAAATCAAAACAACCGCCCTCAGCGGCAACAAACCTCATCGGTTCGTCCTCTCTCTCCCTCAAACTCCATCCTCCCGCATTGAAAAAAAAAAACCACAGCTAACACATGTCACCATCCCAACAGCCGGAGGCGGCGCCGGCATGATGGAAGCCCTCGCCTGCCACCCCCTAGGTCAGTCTCCCAAAAACTTCATCTCACCAACCAAAAAAAACTAACCCTTCACCCTCAAACGCAGACACAATCAAAGTCCGCATGCAACTCTCCCGCCGCGCCCGCATCCCCGGCGCCCCCCGCCGCGGTTTCATAAAGACGGGCCTCGAAGTCGTCAAGAAGGAGACCCCCCTCGCCCTGTACAAGGGCCTCGGCGCCGTCCTCACGGGCATCGTCCCCAAGATGGCCATCCGCTTCACCTCGTTCGAGTGGTACAAGCAGCTTCTCGCCGACCGCGCCACGGGCGCCGTCTCCGGCCAGGCCACCTTCGTCGCGGGGCTCGCCGCGGGCGTCACCGAGGCCGTCGCCGTCGTCACGCCCATGGAGGTCATCAAGATCCGCCTGCAGGCGCAGCACCACTCCATGGCCGATCCGCTCGACATTCCAAAGTACCGCAACGCGGCGCACGCGCTGTATACCGTTGTGAAGGAGGAGGGCGTCGGGGCGCTGTATCGCGGTGTTAGTCTGACGGCGCTGCGGCAGGGGTCCAACCAGGCCGTCAACTTCACGGCCTACTCGTACTTTAAGCAGTGGCTCAAGGACTTCCAGCCGCAGTATGCGGACGGGAACTTGCCCAGCTGGCAGACGACCATCATTGGGCTTGTGAGCGGTGCCATGGGCCCGCTGAGCAATGCCCCCATCGACACCATCAAGACGAGGTTGCAGAAGATGCCGGCCGAGTACGGGACCACGGCGTGGCAGAGGATAACCACCATTGCCAGAGACATGTTCAAGTACGTTTTTATCCCCTCTGCTCCTCTTCCTAACAATATTTGAGAGGATGAGATGCTGACTGGTGGTTTCTTCTCCAGACAAGAAGGCTTCCACGCCTTCTACAAGGGCATCACCCCCCGCATCATGCGCGTGGCCCCCGGCCAGGCCGTCACCTTCACCGTATACGAGTACCTCAAGTCCCAGCTGGAGCGGAGTCACCTGAAGTTCGTCGGCGGAAAATATGAGGAGTAAGAAAAAAAAACATGGCGGTTTTTGAAAGCTGTCCGTTTGCATTTTTTTGTTTATTTCTGCGCATATACCCTTTCTTTTGTTTCATTTTGTTCAGACGAAATGTGAATGACAGAGATGGTCTGACTTGTAGTCTAGTTCTAGAGCAGAGATGAAACAGGGTCAGCCCTCGCATGCTTAAATCTGGGGTCTGTGAACGATAAGAGTGACGACGAGGAGGATGGTGATTGGTGTCTGGCGATAAATATGAAGCTCCTAGCAGCCATGGGGTTCTGGCGTTGAATTGTGTTACAGTTCAAAGCTATAGTCGATATATCTTGTATCAGAATATGAACAGTGTCTACAAGTACTTCAGGGCTAGATCGTTGCATGTCGTGTGTCGTTAAAAAAAAAACTCAAAGAGTTCCCTCTCCTCTACCTGCCCGGGCGCTTGGGCCTGCTGAAACCCGAAGACGTCACCGGCTTGGGATGGAGATCGTTCAGCACGTCCTGCTCCGTAATCTCGCTGGGGTCTTCCACCTCAAACTTCTTCTCCAGGTTGATGCCGGCTTCTTGCTCGGCAATCGTGAGGACGGCCCGCTTCATCAGCGGATACAGCATCCTGTTCTTGATGGCCTTGTTTCCGGCCGTCGCAGGGCAAGTGTAGAAGAAGAGGATCGGGGTCTGCTCGGTTCCATTGTGTGTATGCGTGAAGCGGTAAAAGGTGAATCGTGGCTCGACCGTCGAGATGCCCTTGATGAGCTCGGTGAGGGAGCTGGGGTCGGGGGACTCGGGCGCCAGCTCAACCCTCTCGGTAGCGGCGTTGATTTTCTGCAACAGGACAGTTGATTAGCATTCTTGTTGTGGTTCAAAAAAACAAAACGGATACGCAAAAGAAAAAAAAAAAAACTCACCAGCGTCGCCGCGGCCTTTGATCCCTCGGCAACCTCCTTCATCGCCGCAATGGCATCCTCGTTGACCGGCATCTTCAGGCTCTGGCTGAGATGGATCTCGCGAATGGCCGTGCCCGACCCGGCCTCCTGCTCCGCCCTCTTGACCTCGCCCAGCGACTTCTCCTCCTCCGTCAGCGGCGCCTCCAGCGCGTTGTGCGCGTCGTGGGCCTTGAACCCCTCCGCCGTCAGCTCGCGGGCCATGGTCATGAAGGGCGTCTCGCGGAAGTGCTCCGTGCCCAGCTCCCGCACCAGCGTCAGCCGCGTCGACGCGAACAGCATCTTCTGGCGCACATTGGCCGCGTCGGGCACGTACGTCACGGCGACGAACTTGGGCGAGTCCTCGTACCGGCGCAGGATGGCGTACAGCGCCGCGTCGGGCTTGACATGGGGCTCCAGCACCGACAGGTTCTCGCCAAAGTCGGACGACTTGCCGGCAATCGTCTCCACGGGCACCAGGGACTCGCGCTGGATCGTCACCAGCAGGGCAAAGTCGGACGGCGTCGCCTGCAGCGAGCTGAAGGCCTTTTGGAGCTCCTCGGAGGCTGTGCTCGAGGTTCTGTCGTCAGCTCACCGCAACATCAAGGGGCAGCAGGATGGAGAGGGCCATTGGATTGCGGCACTGTCACGGCTTTGCGTACCTGAGATTCCGGACTGCATCTTGTCTCGAGGGTTTGCAAGGACTGCAGTCTACTGTCGAGAAGGAGAGCGAAGCCGGTCAGCAGCCGTGACTGTAGATGAAGACTCCAGGTTTCGAGCCTCCGGTCAAGGCCTGACGACGCATGTAAGTCCAAAGTCCAAGCCTCTCCTGGTTGCCCCGCCATTGTTGCGACAAACCACCAAAAGCGCCCCTCCACAACGTGGCACCAAGCCCCACCAAAGCGCTGCAGATGGTGGACAGCTAAAGCGTCCAGCACTTCACCGTTACCCTGCAGAAGAAGGCGAGGTAGAGCAGATTCCGGGCTTTCTTTTCGTTTTGTAGTACAGGTTGGGAACGAGCACCGAATGGCTGCTGTGAGGATGAACAAACAATTGATAAGCGCTGGGCGAAACAAGACTTGCACTAACTCGGAGGCGTCGAGGTCTTCACAGCAAGCAGCAAACTCATAGGCAGATCCGAATCAATTAAGTGGCAGCCCCTTTTCTACAATATCTGATATGTGACTTGTTTCTGCGCTCAACTGACAGCCTCCACGGCCCTCAATCAGCGCCCAAGATTGCCCCAAAAAAACAATCTGCCGAGATATCTCATCAATGGCCTCCGCCTCAACAGCATAAGCTATACCGCATAAGTCTCTACATGATCATTGCCGCCAACAAGATGAAACCTCCAATGCTCGAAAGGGGAGGAACAGCTCCGCAAGGCGAGTCTGAAGCTGGAACATGCGAAGGAGTCGCGGGATCGCCTTCGGGCTTCTTGCTTGGCCACGGCCAAAGAGTAGTCTGAGAAACGACAGGGGAGAGACTCGGGCCGCCAGGAGGGTCACAGTTGTTCACTGATGTGTCTCCGCCAGGGCTTCCATCTGGAGTGCCCTGGCCATGCTCATCCGAGTAGGCATCTGGCTGCGACGCCTGGCAATCCGACGAGTAACTTGGTGCGTTAGAGGACGGTGTCGTATTGGGAGGTTGCTGATTGGGAGCAGAGAATGTCTTGGGCTCTGGAGCATTGCCGGGCGGCGTCAGAGGTCCCTGAGATTCCTGGGCACCCTGTGCGGGTGTGCTAGCTTCTGTATTGCCTTGAGTCGTGGAAGGAGGTCCCTTCGAAGCCTGAGTGCTTGGGGTCTCAGTGGCTGGCAGCTCTGTAGCCTCAGGATTTCCAGTTGCAGGGTTTCCAAATGAAGTTGGAGCTTCTGGCGCTGGTCCGGCAGGCGTAACACGCTGAGGAGACTGAGAGGACCCTTCAACTGATGAAGCACCGGTAGATGAGCACGGAGTTACAGCCGCAGCAGCAGAAGACCCAACATTGTTCGGGTCTTCATATGTCTGGCCTTGGCTCGGAATGACTCGTGTGTAAACGTTGGCAATGACAGGCAAGCTCTCTGGACAAATGCTTCCACACATGCCGCGTGTGCTGTCTCCCAGGCATGGGTAGTCGCATTTGGCCTCGTCGGTTTGGTGAACGCCATTGGGATCATCGCCACATCGGCAGCAGCTTGAAAGCCTGTTAGACATGTCACGGTACTCGGAGGTAGCATTGTTTGAGACTCACTCAGGAAGAAGGGCAGCAAACTGGTGACCGTGGCATGCAGCCTGGCAAGCTTCAGGAGTCACGGCGCCATCGGCAAAGACGATTGGCTCTCCGAAGCAGGCTGGGTCAATGGAAGAGCAGCCTTGGTAAGAGAAGTCGGCCGTGTTGTGCGTAGACTGGCAGACTACGCCGGTCACGCCAACTAGAGCGAATGCAAGAACAGTTTTCATCTCCTTGTAATGGAGAAATGGCCGGACGGGTGATGAGAGATTGAGAATATCGAGAGTGTCAAGAGATGGGGGAACAACGAGACGACCGAGCTGGGCTAACGAGTGACAGAGGGACTGACAGTGGAACAGAAAGTCAAGAGAAGGAAAAGAGAGAAAGGCGATGGAGGGGATTGGAAGATATTTGGCCCTTGGGAATGTATGGCCATCTTTGAGAGAAGGAGCAGACGGTATCTGTGGCAGGAGAGGGCTTGTCGCTCCTTCCCCAAGAGATCGGATATGCGGCTGAAATGACGAGACTCGCTTAAATGCCGATTGAAGTGGAATGACTTAATCCATATCTGGCCATGGAAGCCTGATGAAATGGGCGATGGACATACAATTGGTGATCGAAGCACATGAGGTTTTGTGCTGTAATCGTCTTGGCAGCATCTCGCATCGTGGTAAGGGAAGGAATGAGCAGCATCATGGAGCAGAGCGTCATTGGGTCATCGAATGAACAGAACACCCTCTCCATCGATGCGTCAAGCAATTTGTCAGATTTGCAGGTCTACTAGAGAAACAGAGTCTCTCAAGGAGGCATCAAGTCCCAAGCAGAGCGAGGCATAGTAATGAGTATGGGAAGATTATGGATGAGAAAGGATGTATCAAAGATTGAGCCATGATTTTGAGGGCAAGTTTTTCAAAGACTAAATCGTACTAATACAATGCTGATAGAGAAATCGAACAGTAAAAGGACGAGAAATCGAGCAGTGAAAGGACGAGAAATCGAACAGTGAAAGGACCATTCCATGCAGCGAATTTCTGCAGTTCTCATGCAAGGAAATATTCAAGAGATTCAAGATTCACGATTCAAGATCCGAGATCTCAGGAACCCGCACAGGATTGGACAGACAGTGCCCCACCTTGAACAACCCCCGTCGCTGTCAAACTTGGGCAATGCCCCACATTAAATTGTGGCCTCAGGCGAGAATCTCCCCTAGCCCCTGCAAGCGCACAACAAACGTGAGCAGGGCACGAAAACCCCAATTTAGCGAACAATTTCCAAGGTGCGCCAAAGTCCAACCAAACAGGCAACTTCTGCATTTCCTCTGTCACGATCTCACTCATCCAACTCCCCCGTTGAGCATCACCAGACAAGATGAGCGCCCTCAACAAGATCGCCCCCAACAGCCCCTCGAGGCAAAACCCCTCCGAGCTTGAGCAGAACATTGCTCAGGCTCTCTACGATCTCGAGAGCAACACTGCCGATCTCAAGGTTGCCCTGCGACCTCTGCACTTCGTCAACGCCCGTGAGGTGAGAATGACTTGATATCAGAACTACAAAGACCGAACATCTTTCGAGATCCTGTTCCCAAAGCTATACAATACAATGGCTCCAAGTGCGATTGGCAGTCCCTCGGCATAGGGGAAGTGGTTGGACTTTCCCACTTCGACAGAATGGGATTATCAACGCGCTCCCTCTGGGATATAAGAGAAGAAAAAGAATCTCATGTCGAGGGACGCGCCGCCTGGCCGGAGTAATATTGACTTCTGTGGAGCAGGACGGGAAGCGGTCCAAGGCATTCGTCCTGGAGCTCGCACGCTGACTTTGGGATCTTGAATAGATCGAGGTTGGCCACGGCAAGAAGGCTATCGTCATCTTTGTCCCCGTCCCCGCCCTGCAGGGCTTCCACCGTGTCCAGCAGCGGTAAGCAAATCCCTCTTCTCTCGCGAACTCTCCCTACTCATCTTGCTAACGCAAATCCCAGCCTGACCCGTGAGCTGGAGAAGAAGTTCTCCGACCGCCACGTCATCATCCTGGCCGCTCGCCGCATCCTCCCCCGCCCCAAGCGCTCCTCCCGCTCCCGCAACGTCCTGAAGCAGAAGCGCCCTCGCTCCCGCACTCTGACCGCCGTCCACGACGCCATCCTCGCCGATCTCACCTACCCCGTCGAGATCGTCGGCAAGCGCCTCCGCACCAAGGAGGACGGCAGCAAGACCCTCAAGGTCATCCTCGACGAGAAGGAGCGCGGTGGCGTCGACTACAGACTCGACACCTACTCTGAGGTCTACCGACGATTGACCGGCCGCAACGTCAACTTCGAGTTCCCCCAGTCCGGTGCCACTGAGTTCTAGACTAGTTGATACCAAAGAAAAAGTTAATTTAACTGGCATTTCAAAGAGATTTGAAACACAATCTTTTCTTTCCTCTTTCGGGGTCATTTGGGAGCATAAAAATGCGTTGCTTTTTTTTTAAGAAGCATCGGTGGGTTGGTCAACATTTTGGGCTTGGCGTCTGATATCAAGGTAGCTTTTCGTTGAAATGATATAAAGCTGCTGGCATGATTTGATCAATTCACTTCTCATGGCATATTCTTTTCTCTTTGCTTGCATGTCTCTTGTCGTCCAATATCTGCTTGTCCATGACCATCTCTATTTGGGTATCTATCGCTGTAAATGTCCCACTTCGCTTCACTCTTGACTGATACGCCCAACACCCAGCACGCACCAATACGCCAGTTCTCGCTTCTCCCTGCTCTCCTTGTCCTTGCTAGGGGGCCCGTCCATGTCAGCCTGCGTATCAGCCTCCCACTCCATGCGCACAAACATGGGAATCTCAAGAATATCCTCGCCCTCTTTCAGCGGGCTCATGTCCACCTTTTCGCCCTTATTGCCCTGCTGCTGATCGAGCCGCAAAGACGCCGGGATTACCTCCAGCACGATGCTCACCCAGTTGCGCCCCTTCTCCCAAATCTTGCCCACCTCGGGGCCCTCGTCCGCCTTGCGGCTGCGGTCCTTTTCGTCGTCCTTGAGGGCATCGTCCCACATGTCGGTGTTGGCGTCGACCTCAAACTGCGGACACAGCACGGTGACTCTGCTGGAGAAGCGGCCAGGCGTTTTGTTTGGCGAAGCCAACGTGACTTTAATGTTGTCAAACAGGGGATTCTTGAACGTGACCACGAAGTGATACGGTTGATGCGGCTTCAACGGCGCTTCTTCCTGCACCATGGGCCTGTACGTAATAGGAACAGGCGGGGCGGTAGGATTGAGCGGCCGGATGGTGATGGTGGGTATATACGACTTGGCAACCAAACGAATCTTGAACCTCGTAGACACGACCTTAGCCTCCGGTTTGGATATAATGTGCCGACAAGAAGGGCAACGCTTCGATCGCTTGCTGCGCAAAAGATAGGCTATCGGCCGGAGCTCGTCCTCGAACCGCCCAGACTCCGTCGGCTGTTGGCTTCGCTGCTCAAGCGAAGCGGTCGCACCCCATCCGCCGTCCATGAGCTTCTTGATATCCCCCGACTCGTCTAGATTGGCGACTTTCAAACCGTCGTTCGTGCCGAGTGCTTCGCGCATAATGTCCGCAGGGCCCTGTTGCAGGCGGCCCTGGTGACCACGACCAGTATACAGGGACATGATGCGCGTCAGGGCGGCCGGAGATGAGAATCCTAATCCATCGTGCAACGGGAGTCCGCGTAATGACGTGTTTGCTTCCGAGAGCTGTTGTTGGTAAAAGGCCTTTAAGTTGGCAAACTGCAGATCCGCGTCGACCTGGTCGTCGGGCACGGGGGGCTCGTCGGGGTTGTCCTTCCGACGGTCTTTGACGTCTCGCAGTGTGAGTTTGGGCTGGCCTCCGTTGTTCACCTTGGATAGTTGATTGTATATCCCGCTGGGGCGGTCGAATTCGATACCGATCTCGGTGGACGTCCAGTTGCAGTACTGGCAGAAGAGGGCGTATGGACCACCGCTGGGGTTGGCCTGATATTGCGTCGGGAGGAGATTCGCATCCGTGGTGGGCTGGATGGCGCCAACCTGGAGCGGTCCGATGCAGATTGGGCACTGGTAACAGCTTCGCGTACATCTGGCCCGAGCAGCAGTCAGAGTTGAGCCGTGACAATGTGAAAGGTGAGCTCTTTACCTGTTGCCTTCGCTGCGGAGGTTACTGCTAGGCACCTCAAACAGGCAATTGGGGCAATAGAACGCCACGGATTCCTCCGTTACGCATCTCGGGCATCTGATCTGTTGGCAGTCTTCGCAGTAGAGGAGGTATTCGATCGGGTATAAGCTGTAGTTTGACCGCGGGGCTTTGGGGTCGAACGCTCGGTCGTCGTCTTCAGGATCTGATGCCGCGCCGCCCGGGTGGTAAACGGTCTGGTCCGAGCAGGGGCATTGGATGTATGTGTATGGGGTCAAAGGCGCCATCTTGGACGTGACATGGCGCGTGCGTGGGTGGAATGAGTGAAAGGGTAAACAGAGGCGGATATCATGAGCTGGGCTCCCATCACGAAGCTTCGGTGAGAGCCTTGGAATCAAGGTGAGCTCGGTGAGCTTACCGTCCATTCACGTGATGCAGCAACATTTTTATCAATCTGATCAACGCGGCTTATCAATTCCACTGCTTATGTAATTATTTTCACCATCCGTTGCCCAAGTGCCTTTGTACCTCGTATCGGTTCCCCGCTTTCTCTCTCGCAGATGCGCCCCGGATTCTCTGATGATGATCCTGGCCAAAGCTCTCACGACGGGCGATCGATTGATTGCAATGACGCTGCCATGACCAGAAGCAGCTTCCGGGCTGTCGGGAAGATGCTGAATTCCGGGGGGTGGCGGATCTGCAGTGATTATGCTCTCGGGCGTCTCTGGATGCGATGACGATAAGACGGAACTGGCCGTTTCCGTTTCGTTTTGATGCTTGCATCGTTTTCGACGACACGCCAATCTTTGCCGTTTCAACCTTGAGAGATCGTCAAGGTCTACCTTCTGGATACTCTTGATACATGGATTGTCATCACGGCAGCTGAACTTGCTCAAAATCAGCTCTTCACATCGGCTTCGTGTAAGCTGGACGGTGCTCCGCTATTCTACAGCTTCCTAGATTCTCCAGATGTCAGGCCACGCAAGCTCCCTGATACGGACGCAACAGGATAGTCGGATATCGGACACGAACAGTACGCGAAGAAACAATAGCGCTAGTGCCAATGCTCTTTGACAACCTTGATGGGCAGCTAACGAAGGCAGCCTCGATAGCATTGCTTCTTTACGAGTACGAGTTACGATGGCAGATGGCACTAGACCTGACATGTGCTGTCGTCCGCTAGCCATGGTTGGGTGATTCTATTAGACTCTCATGTCGCCGGTCTATGTCTCGTCCGCTAGGCCAAGATATCTTTGCATGTCTCGTCAGGCGCAAGGCCAGCATCCAGATGTAGCAGATTCACCCTTGGATGTCCTCAAACAGAATGCTCGACGGCCTTTCTTTCTTGGGGCTTGTAAGCGGGGACTAAGAATGGTTGTCTCTTCCGGAGATGTTACTCGCAGTGACCTCGGTGCCACCACACTCGTCCAGGTACAGGCCAGGAACCAGAGAGGGGAGAAGCACGGGAAGCCACAAGTAATCAGGAACAGTGGCTCGTATTTAACCTTTAACCTGAGCTGGCTGAGTGAGCACGCAAATCGATATTTACGAGCGTACGTAAGGCTGACCGAACAAGATCGGTAAGGAAAAGGGCGATTCTCGGAATCTGCAGTCTTGTTCTTTACCGAGGAGGCTTGCAGGGAAGTGTGTCTTGTTGAACGCTTAAGCGGCGCGGTACGACGGATCTGTGGAGACTCCAGATTCAAAGAGCAAGCCGAGCAGGTTGCGAAAAAGGCAAAACGAGGCCTAACCACGAACGAACAGATTGAGACAGAGTCTCACATGCTGTAAAACCATCTGGGGTGAAGGGAGGGAAACAAAGGCCTGCGTTTCGTCGCCGACAAGACATTGCCCATTATGTTTCGCTGGTTCCGGCCAACGGTCTGCAAGGGAGTTGCGCTCGTTTCCGGGGGCGACGGTAACGCAATGCTGAAAGTCAATGATGCCCGCACGACGTCGGGCGAGGTCTGTCTCATCGGATCTGAGATGGGATGGCCGCAGCCCACAGCAGTCCGCCAGTGCCGCCGAAGGTGGAGTTGAACATCGTGGATCCCTGTCCGTCATGTCGAGAGGAGAGGGCCAGAGCCCGGATGGCATGATGATACTCGTCACTTTTCTCTCTTCTTTGGTCCACTCCCGAGCGGCCTTCACGGGAAACGGAAGGAGAATTTTGCCAGAAGCGGCGTCAGCCAGGATGAGAACGAGCTGGAAAGAAGCAGAAGCGATCGATCAACAGGGACACACGCTGCACCAACATCGACTAATTCTCTGGACTTGACAGGGAGTCGGCGTGACCTGTACTGTAACAGAGCAGAATCCCACAGGCTGCAATTAGGACATTTTTGCGACTCTGCGATTGGACCTCATCTGTTGACAGAGGGCTCAGCCTGGCCGTAGTCTATAATAAAGGCAGTGACGTGGATGCATCTCGTCTGCGCTCTGCCCATTGACTGACTTGAAAAGGAAGCCCAGCTCACTAGCAAAGGCTGCTGTTGGTTCAGCCAATTTTCTGCATCTCGGGGACTCGACTGGCCGGGCTCTCCAGACGATGCCACGGCACATGTATCGTATTATGCCACGGCATGCAAAGAGTGAGCACTGCGTGGCGGGGACCCAGACCAAGGCAGGCGAAGGCGAATATGGATATGGATATCTGGTCTCTCGTGGTCAGACTGGCCGGTCGCGGCCGTGGTTATGCATCCGGATTCTGGCCCCAGCAAGACGTCTGCGCCAAGGCAAAAAAGCGCAGAAGCGACTCATTGCCCAACAAAACCGTCCTGTCGTGCTCGTGCTCGTTCGTGCTGCACTTCCTATTCGTGCTCGAGAAGCCAAAATACTCTTGACAGTAACGTAGCAGCAATGGTTTGCCGCAGCAGTACCCAAGCCGACGGGTCACTCTGTGAACGTGTGCTTCTTCAATTTTTTTCTTCTTCACAGCTGATGATGGCTCTGGTGGAGAACGTCATGCAAACAAGGATCGGATGCTGCGACTCTGTGCCAGCTCACCACCGCCTCGTGCGCGTTACAGAGCCAGTGAGCGGCTGGCACACCCCTGCAAGCGATGAACGCTTGGATGAGACATGGCTTTTCTTTCCTGCTGCGCCAAAACCGGGCCAAAGCGTGTGCGGTGCTGATGAGGACGATGTCATCCCTGCTGGTGCTGGTGGTGCGTGCTTCGTACTTGCAGCTGCATAACGTGGTGTTTCTTCGGTCGTCGCAGCTCGTCTTGGAACTGTATGAGGCGATTCATGTCCCGAAGCTCCCGCCTCGAAGCACCGTCGAGATTCAGCCGCTCCATGCTCGTCTCTCGCGGCAGTGACGGTGATGCTGAAATCAATTACAGATCGTCCGAATCATCACCTTCTACGGCTTTCCTTTGCTGCAGTGGGGGCGCCCTCGGAAGCACTTCCCATTTTTTTCTTCAAGCTGCTGCCGGTGCCTTGAGCTTGACTGATGCAATCGATGGCTGGTGCCGCGCTAAGCCGCTAGCGCCCCTAGCGGCCTAGCACCATCTCGCCAGGGCTAGAATACAGGGGCCGCATCCCTGCACAGCAGCCACTGGCCAGCGCCTCCGCGGCGTGCTGCTAGGGGAAAAGGAAAATTGCACAGCGCCTGGCTAGGCTGCCCGGCCCCTACAGCAGCAGGCGCTAGGCCGAGCTTAGCACCAGAGCTCAGCAATTGCCTTTTCGGCACCCGACGCTTGGGAGAGCAGAACAGAGCAGAACCAGAACCAGAGCAACTCCGTCCAGGTCCAAGCCCAGCAGCACGGAAACGTCTGTCGTGGCTTTCGTGTCGTTCCTCCCACTTCTCCTCTTCTCTTTTATACTTTCCATGAGCTTCGCCATCCCTCCCCACCCGTGTCCAGCCCAACTCGTACTTGTACGGTCCAAGCCCGGGCCTGGCACCATGGTGGCTGTCGAGTGATTTCATCCCATGGCTGCATTCGACTGCCAATACGCTCTGCCGTGATACCGCCATCGACCCTCGACGGGCGTCCAGCAAGCTTCAAGCCTTGCAGGAACCACCACACCAAGCAGTTACACGGCCGGGCAACACGAGAGCTGGCTCACCAGCCATTAGCCTGTGACGTCTCGGGCTGTCCTTTGGCTTGGAGACAGGACGAGGAGAAGCCGACTCGACTTGCCCGTGATTCGACGCTTTTACCTTTCATCTGCCGACGACTGGACCTGGGATGGCGTGAGGAGAGGCGGATCATAGAGGAAAGAAAAAGGATAGCGACATTGACTTTAGACTTTCTCCTGCTGTGGATGCTTCAGCCTGCATGAGGTGCTGAGATACGAATACACACTGCCTGATACATCAACCGGCGCTGAGAGTATATAACCATCCGTGGCCTGTCTCGCCGTTGGGGGCCGCCTACAAGTACATACTCGGTCCGCCTGCACCACACAGAGTCTCCCTTCGGACCCCCCTTTCTTCGGGCAGCTTCAACTCCACTCGGCAACGTCCTTTCCCGCCTCCTGATGGCCGGCCCGAGGCCTCGATCAAACAGCGTCCGCAGGGCTCGCGGGCTTTCGATTGGAGAGGATGGCAGGCTGGCGCCGCTGCGGCGATGGGATGGTGCCAGCAAAACGTGCAGGGACTGGGACGGGCTGCGAAGAGTGAGTCTGCATGGGCCCAATTGAATGCACGAAAACACGCCTGCCGTTGCGTGCGCCAATGGCGTGTGAACAAGAATCTAACCGTTGTGGCTGTTGCATGGCGATAGGACCCCGATATATGGGAGAGAAACGGCAACTGCCTCATCCACCTGTACGCCAAGGGCGACTCGAAGCGCGGGCCGTCTTTCAAGCTGCCCTTCACGGCCCTGCTCTCCGCCGGATGCCTTCCGCTCATCGAAAAGTTCCTCGTGCTAGACAGCCTCGCGTCCAGGACGCCGCAGGAGATTGAGAGGTGGGATCAGCTGCATCCTAGGTCGACGGCTGAGCTGTACATCCCGGCCCCGCCTCATGCCACCGAGAAGCAGGCTCAGCTCTACCACTTGTCTTTCAGAAACCTCTTTGCCTGGGTCCTGGGACGGCCAATGGTGGGTGGAAGTCTGGCAAGCGCACTCGTGGCGCTGCTTCACTCCATGCGCGAGTTCAGGTCTTCGCCGGCGAGCAACGTGGATGACTTGCTCACTTACATGCGCCACGCTCACTACCTGAACATGGCCGAGGAGCCAGTCCACGCGGCGGCAGTCCTCCACCTGGCAGAAACATTTCAACTGAGTGACTTGTACAGGCGAGCCTTTGTCCATTGCGTCGGCATGCATGACCGCCTGTTTGGCACTTCAGAGTACCAGGTAAGGGAGGAGCAAACCCCGTCGCCTTATTTTCTTTGCAGGCTGGGCACTAATCTTGTCTCATGTGATAGCTCATCAGTGCGGCATCGCGAGCGCTCGTCCGCAGGGCGCGATTGGAGGTGAACGCCATGCTCCAGCAGACGGCCAACAGACTGAGGAGCTTCCTCGACGAAGAGCTATCAGAAGCGAAGATGGGCATTCCAGCCGCGACCCGCGCTCACCTTGATAGGTTTCGCAGCTTCCTGCTGGCCTTTTACTCCGCCAAGTTCGGCCGCTACCCTCCCAGGTCTTTCAAGGCAAGCCTGCTGCGGACAATGGCAGAGGATTTCGATGCCCTTTACGAGCTCCTGGTGGACAGCAACTACACCGTTTCGGGCGTCATGCCCCCTACGGCGGTCGGCGGCATCTGTACGGAGCAGCTTGTCCAGACGTTTGACGAGAATAACCAGTTCGAGCCCTTGCCGCATCCCCTGCCTCTGCTGCCCCGACTGGAGTCTTCCCACGATGGGCTCCGCTGCCTCTCCAAGCTGCCCTTTGTCGAGAAGTTGACCGCCGGACAGCGGCAAGACACGGTTGCGGCCCTGATTATGGCATCCAACTGGACCGAAAGGTGTTTCAGAAACGACCTCGTCCAGGCATACCGCCGATACGAAGAGGACGCTGTCCTCTCACCTAGCAAGGCTGAGAAGAGCGAAAGAATGTCCTTGCTGGAGGCACGCAAGGTACGATGGGTTCTGATCTATGCGGTCCACCAAGTCTTGCGCTGTGCGACACAGGAACCGGCTGAGGTGCGGGGCGAGGAGGCATCTTATCACCTCGCCGCCTCGATGAAGGGCACCCCTCCGTGGGCGTCGGCATCTCAGGAGACGAAGAAGCCGCTGCGCATCGAGACGGACATTGTTGCGAGCGACGACCTCGTGACCAAACGGGTCATCAAGATCCAGGAGACGCCGGTGAGCAGGATAGAGATCAAGCCCGACATCGACTACTTTGCGCTGGCGCACAAGACTCGCGATCCGTCCTTGTCCACCCTGTCGGACAATTCTTCACCGACCACTCTGTCCCGGTCTAGCTCGTTTTCCATCAGCCTGCGGCGCAACTCCACCATTCGCAGGTCGTTGCGGAGATTCAGGAGAAGTTCCATGTCGGGGTCACAAGCATCGACGACGACGTCGTCGCCGGGACCGGCGAAGCCCCTGTACCACGAGATTGTTGTACAAGGCTATGGGAACGGGACACAGACAGTCACGGTCGAGCCGGACGAGGAGGGGCTGATGATGAAGGGGGCGCTGGCGGGCCGGAGCGATTCGACGGCGTCGACCCAGTCCAACGCGAGCGCGAGCTCCAACACGACCGCCTCGTCGGTGCCCGAGAGCTTGAGCAGCACCATTGACACGCTGTCGACGAGTGCTCTGTCCAGCCCCAAGACACCCACGACGGACGCCGCGCTGGAGCTCGAGATGATGCTCGCCCACTGGAGTCCGCTGGACAAGGTACCGGTCAGGCTGGATCTGCCGCGTTCGGCATCGGCCGGCGCCATTTCCGGCCAATTGGACAGCTTAGCGGCCGGGCTCCACAACCCCGGAGCATCCCGCACCGGCAAGGACAACATCAAGAGGAAGCGATGGAGCCTTGAACCCACGCGGTCGGTGCCCTCGCCTGCCGCGCTGCAACGCCGCTACACAATGCTTGGGGATCTTCGACGAAAGAACTTTGGGCTCGAGGCCAAGCCCATTTCCGTCCGCATCCGTGAGAACAGCATCACCGAGGAGACGCGGGTCCCCGGCCGAAGGGACTCGGATGACTGGTCCCTGATGCTCGCTTTCATGGACGGGACTGACGGAGAGGCGGAAGCCAAGACGAACGACGCATGGGCACAATATACAGATCTTGGAGGGCTCACCGATATGAGTTAATACTTTGCATGCATATACGCTAGACGAGGGGGGCATAATGCATAATGAGAGATGAGGGAAGAGGAGAGGATAATGGACCGATTGTATCCATTGGAGGAAAAGCATGCTTTGTTGGAATTTTGCCACTGTGCTTTTTGTTTTCTTTGTCTTCATGTTGTTGCATATTTGGTTGATACCCAGTGTCGGCAGACACGCTTACGATACCATTTTCTCTGGCTGTCATTCATTTTGCGTTGGACATTCCTTTCTGTTACAAGTCCTGGGATATGGTACAAAAGAAACAAAAGGGGGTTAATACATGGGTATATGAGGTCGCGCTGGCCTTGGAGTCCAAGTTTGAAGATGCATTACAAGAGCTACCTACTCCTTTCAGAAGACGCCGAACCAAATGTCATTTCCTTCGTATTCGTTGCATTGCGGGCATACATACAGACTCCTATACACATAATAACATACATGGACGTTCCTCTGTCACTGACCCATACTCGTTTACTCGCTCTTTGAGCGTGAGGCGCGGTCGAGGCCGGCAACGATGTCGCCGCCGATGGACCAGATCATGTAGGTTGAGCCGACGAGCCAAGCGCCGCTTTTTGCAGCACGTTAGACGAGCTGTAACGGTGAATTGATAAGGGGGTGACTTTTGACTTACTTGGGGATGATCCAGAGGAGGATGAGGTCCTGGAGGGGGTTGTGGCCGATGTTGTCGAAGCCACTGTAGTACTCGTTTGCCCCTACCATCAATGTTAGTTTGGATTGTTTACAAACGCCCCTTCTTGTTCGAAATGTATATGCATCTTTTGAGAAACAAACTTACAATAGAGAATCGTCTTGCTGAGTGTCATGACGGCCGCACTGAAGCCCACGAGTGTCGCCCTGGCACCAACCTTTCCAGTGACAACCTTGTAACCCCCGGCGGAAGAGGAGCGTTTCCCGTAAAAGTACCAAGCACCGATGTACCAAAAGTAGAGCAGGGTCTCGAGGGCGTTGAGCAGGCCCTGGGCGCTGGTGAAGCCGTTGCCGGCGCGGAAGGCCTTGAAGCCGTAGATGTGGTCGACCTCGCCGTAGAGCTTGTAGGGGGCCCAGAGGGGGTAGTGGAGGGAGCCGCCGGGCATGGAGTGGGGGCGGAGGAGGACGTAGCCGGTGTCCCAGATGACGAGGGGGAGGGAGATGGTGAGCCAGAGGAGGGTTGCTGTTGTGGGTGCGTGGGCGAAGGATGAGGATGATGAGCGTTTGGAGAGGGAGGTTGATGTGGATTTGGTGCGTTTGGCGGAGGGGGTTTGGGGGAAGAGGGAGGTTGGTTCGACGCTGGCTGCGCGGGAGGAGGCGCGGGTGGTGACCATTTTGGAGGAGGGGATGGTTGTCTTGGTGGTTGTTGGTTTGGTTGGTTTTCAGGTGAGGGGAGTATTATCGTGAGAACTGAGGGTTGGAGGTTTTGGTGCTTTGGTGGTGAGACGAGGAAAAATGGGGGGGATGAGGGGGAGGGGCAAAATAGCGCGTCGTCTGAGCGAGCCTCGGGACGCTGAGACTTGAGTTCCTGTGCGACGGAATCAATTGACACGAAATTGACACGAAAGAAGTAAGAAAGAAAGAGAAGATGGTAAGGAAGAAAGAAGGAAGAGCTGTGTGTGAGAGCGAAAGAAAGTAGTCTTTGTGCGTGTACATGCGGAAAGAGGACAGCGATGCAACAAGGCGACAAACGGACGAATCAGAGGCAAAGTTGGCGTGGTGCTGCTAAAGAAAAAAAAAAAAAAAATTGGAGTTTGCTCAAACTGGGGGTTTGACGTGGGATTTTGGGATGGTGTGTTGTGCTGTGGTGTGGTGTGTTGCAGTTTGGTTGGGCTACATAGAGCCGGGGTTTGTTGTTTGGGTGGTGATGGCGGAGCTGGTGATGTTTGACGGGATCGGATTGAGGTTTATGATGGGAGTTGCTCCGGAGGCCGTGGCGTTTCGGGGGAATTTGGAGATGGGATGGGATGGATTTGATTTTGAAAGTAGGTACGAAGTAAGGGGCAACGTCGTATGTGACGGGACTGAAGCAATTGTTACAATCTCATACTTTAGTGTGTCGTATTCTTACACGCTGCTGACACGAGAGGGCATTCTAGTGTTTGACATGAAGCCCGATGATCGTTTGCTCCCAGGCATCACCCCCCAAACGTGTCTCCCCCATTGTCCAGATACTCGCGCTCCTCCTCCGTCGTCTGCCTCCCCAGCACGCCGTTCCGGTGCGGATACCGCCCGAACCGCTGGACAATGGCCCAGTGCCTCTTTTCAAAGCCGAGGTTCAGCTGAGCGTACTCTCTTGCGGCGTCAGGGTTCATCCGCACGACCTTTTGCGCGGCAAGGCGGTACTCTTGATCTACTTCACTCTCATCCTCCTCATCCTCTCGATTCATGTCAGAGGACGTCAGCAGACTTTCGATATCCCTCGCAAGCAGCTCATACTTTTCCACCGCGAGCTCGTGCAACTGCAGATCCTCGGAATGCATCAGCGGAACGTAGAACCACGCGCGACACGCAAAGCGCCAGCGAACCTCGGGCCAGCGATCGGGGATCCCGCGCTCGAGGGCCGCGAGGGCGACGTCCCGCGCCATGGGGTCCCAGTAGGTGAAGACGGAGGAGGAAGATTCGCCGCGGAAGCAGTTGCGCGGGATCTGGTCGAGGAGGAGGACGAGGCTGAGCCAGTCGTGGGCGTCGGTGGGCTGGAGGGCGTAGATGATGTCGTGGCCGGAGGTTATGCCGCGGGAGCGGATTGCGGCGAGGGTTGGGCCGAAGCGTTCTCTGGGGGGAGGGGAGTGAGGATTGTCAGGGGGGGTTATGGGAGGTGAAGGTGAGTTGGGATGATGATGATGATGGAGTGAGGACTTACACGCAGAGCTTGTCGAATTCGGGGCCGCCAAAGAACCAGCGCTTGTTGTCTGCGGCGCTGGGTATGACGAGGGCGTCTGGGCCGGAGAGGTGCTCGAACCAGAACTCTCGGACGCTCAGGAGGACCTCTGGCGTGAGGATCAAAGAGATGCAAGCCATCTTGTCTTTGGGCGTATCGGATGAGGTCTCCCTTGGTGGAAGACTGGTCGAGTGGTGACGACTGCTGTGAGTCAAGGCCCGTGAACTCAACTGCCGCCTCCAAGACCCCCGAGCTTGATGATGAAGTTTCAGACCACTTTGACCACCTTGTGTCCTGTTTGACTGGTCATGTATCTGTGCAGAAGCTGTATATAATTCCTCTCAGAACGAACTCCTATGTCGTGCAGTCCATATCAAGGGGCTACACACCTCGGTAGCGGGACAGCGGCCGCAGGCTACAACCGGGCAGGGAAGCCAGCGGTGCTTTCATTGACAGAGCCTTTCGCATGATTTACACTCAAGTTCAACGGTGAACCTCAAGGAAATGAGGATAGATATATATTACAAGCAAGGCACGTCTCTAAGAATTACCATCTCAGCCCGGGGTCCAATCGAAGCTGTTAGCCTGGGGGTTTTAGCACGTCACTTCGCGCTTGGCAAAGGCCGAGAGGCCGAATTAGAGACACCGTGAGGAGTCCCTTTATTATTCATCATTTCCAGACGCTTACAAAATCATCAATCATCGTACCAAATTGCACTATAATAGACGTGAATGCAAGACATGGGAATCGCGCAGCTTGAACTTGATTGAGAAAGCGGAAAAAAATGAATGAAACAGAGGAAAATACAGTCCGAGGTTGACCATCACATTATACATCGTCGTCTGACGATTTATCCTCGTGGCGGTATGATAGAACGCTTACAGGCGTGCGCTTGGCGTTAAACACTGCGTGCATCTCATTAGTATCACCAATCACTCTTATACAACTCCTGGATCCTTATTGAAAACTCACAAATATCCATTTCTTCCAGCGACAGCCCCTTGGTTTCCTTGATAAAGAACCAGGTGTACAGGACGAGCGCCCAGTTGAAGCAGCAGAACATGAGAAAGGCCTTCCACCCGAGGTTGTTGACTGCCGGGGGCGTGACCTGGCTGAGGGTGAAGCCAAAGAGCCACTGGGTCGCTGCGCCGACGGCGATGCCTCCTTCGCGGACTCTTGTTGGGAAGATTTCGCTCATGTACAGCTGTTGATGTGGGTGAGCACCTCCTTTACCCAGGTCGGAGGGGGGTTTGGATAGACTTACCCATGGGATGGGACCCCAGGAGATGTTGAACGTCACTGCATTTCACTCCACGTCAGCAACTCAGACACAATAAATCACATTACGATGATCAGGGGAGAAAAAAAAACGCACTCGCTTCAAGAAAAATCATCGTCAACGACGCAATCGCCGGCGGCGTCAGCCTTCCCCCATCGACAGGCGGCGGATACCGCTGCGTGAGCACGCTGATGATGAACATGTAGGCGCCCATGAGGAACGAGCCCGCGAGCAGCGACCAGCGGCGGCCGATGCGCTCGACGAGGAAGAGCAGGAAGAATGCGCAGCTGACGACCTTGCAGACGCCGAAGAAGCCGCTGAGCAGGAGGGCGTTTTGGCCGGCGCCGACGGCTTGGAAGACTTGGGGGGAGACTGTGGTGCGACGTGTTAGTTCTATATCAGATGGGATGATATCGAGAGATGTGATCAGATGAAGGGTTGGATGGGATATATGCGGTGAGATGGTATTTGAGGGGGGAATAGCAAAGAAAAGATGTCAGATGGAGGGCATCAGATGAGAAGGGAGGGGACAATGTTCGTACAGTAGGCCAGGGACGTGTTTCCCGTCAACTGCGCTCCTACATCCTCAAGTCAGCAAACCCTCACATCAAGCCATCAGGAAAAGCAAATCAACAAAAACACACCAATCTGAAGCGTCACCGCCAAAAAGATTCGATGCCGATTCGCCGGCAACCAATACTCCCTCCACGAGACCCCCGCCGTCAACCTCTCCTCCTCCTCGATGCCCGCCACAATCTCGCGGAACTCCATCCGCACCTCGAGCCGGTCCCCTCCGCGGACCCAAATCAGCGACTCGAGCGCCTCCTCGTGCCGGTCGTGCTGCGCGAGCCACCGCGTGCTCTCACGGGTCAGCAGCATGCCCAGCCCGAGGATGCCCCCCGGGACGAGCTGCAGGGCGACGGGGACGCGCCACTGCCGGGTCGTGGCCGGGGCCATGTGCTGCGCGGCGCCGTAGTCGACCCAGTAGCTGGCGGAGACGCCGAGGGTGAAGAAGAACTGGAAGAGGGAGCCGAGCTGGCCGCGGATTTCCTTGGGGGCCATTTCGGCCGAGTACATGGGGATGATGACGGTTGCGACGCCTGTGATGCGGCACCGTGTCAGTGGAGTCGTGCGTATGAAAGCAGTAATCGCCATGATGGTGGTGAGGTGGGAATAGATGGTGGTATGTTTTACCTGCTCCGATGCCGGATATCGTCCGGCCGGCGTACCATGTTGCGATGCCATGCTGGTAAAAGAGCTGCAATATGGCGCCGATGTTGAAGATGAGCGAAGCCACGGCCAGCGCCCATCGCCGGCCATACCGCGCGGTGAACGGCCACACAAACAAGCACGAGAAGAATGCTACGCATACACCAGTCAACCATGGGCAATTTCAACCATCAGAATGGATTTATATGAGCGGATAAATACCTCCCGCCTGCAGCAGACTGGCCGACAGCGAGGCGACGTTCTCCTTCTCGCGCTCGCTAAAGCCCATGTCCCGCTGGAAGGACTGCAGCGTCAGGACGCCGCCCACGATGCCCGTGTCGTAGGCGAAGAGGAAGGAGCCGACACATGATAGGGCGACGAGGTACGTTGCCCTCCATGTGCCGAGGCGCGTCATGATGGGCTTTGGGCGAGGGTTTGCATGGGGGTGATGGTTAGAGGATGGAGGTGTCTGTCTAGCAGTACATATGAGGAGACGTTAGGTGTTATTAGATACGGAGGCTGGGAGAAGGGGATGAGAAGCAGGAATCTGGGTAGATGAAGCCCTTGATGGATCGATGGAGGGAATTGTGAGGTTTGAGTCTCAAGGTGAGGCGATTTACGGCTTGCAAACGGGTTTGGTTTTGACGTAATCGGGGCTGATCTGCTGCCGTCCATTACATTACATGCAGGCGGAGTGCCGTACATGTCCGTCTACCTATTACCTTACACGATCAATTCATCCGGGAGCAAACAGAATAGCCATACAATTCACTATCCCGGACAGGACACACGCTGACTATTCCCTATCTATGGTGTGACCGGCCATACAAGCACACCGCAGCTTATCACATCGCCCATTCATCCTCTTTTACCTAAAAACATTTCTCGGCTCACGAGGCAAGGGAAAGAAGGCTTGGCTGCGGGGAAATTGCTAGCTTCGTGCGGAGACGGGGGACGTTTGCATGATATTTGTCCGATTTATCCTTGTGAATGATTTACTCTCGATTTCCTCTTTAGGGGGTGGTCCACTGGTTGTACAGTACAGATCCAGCGGGTTTTCGGTCTTAATGAGATTATAGAGTCTATAGAGGATAAAACTCCTACTGTTATCCTGTTTAAGAGTTGAGATGAAAAGACGGAGGAGGGCATGTTGTATCTGTGGCTTGTGGGGGCGGGGACGAAAGAGGCTGGAAATCTGGGGTTTAGTTTCCGGGGAGGAGGGTCGGCTATGGTGGGAGCTATTGATTGAGGCGTCGGCTCTCTTGAACAGGAACAAGACCAAAGGTGAATTGACTTTTGGTTATTTTCTTCATGGCGTTGGGTGTGTACTCCGCCTCGACTACTTGATTCACTGATTAATGTCTGGCTGGTTGATGCCATCGACAAACGGTTATATACAAAGGCAGGGGTCAAACAAAGCCGGAAATCACCAGGCTTGACATTACGAGTGAATCCATGCCTTTTGCACAGACAATCAGGTTCCCTACAGACAACAACTTGGTGAATCGAAAAAAAATGAAGATGAAACTGTTTGATGAAGCGGCAAGTCTGCATATATACGAATCCTGTCTACTCTTCAACCGCAATGTCTGTCGTCCGCTGCGGCGCCACATGCAGGCTCCCCTCGCTCAAAGACGCAGCAACATGGGCTTCACTCAGGAGATGCATCCAAAGACAAAGTTTTACGCTTTCAACCCGCTGAGTTGGTCTTGGAGGTCATGTCAAGGAGAAGTCAATTTCGCACTGAGCCCTGCGCCAGGTATATCTTAGCCAATGTCATCCCATCAACTTCCATCCCAATAACAATCGCTTCCTTCACAAGCTTCATCAATTCCAACCCCAGCCTACAACCAAGACAGCTCCCATCATCTGCTGCAATCACTCGTATTATCAAAACATTGAGAATCCCACCATGGCGCGCGATCCACTCTTCAGCCGCCGCTCCAGTCGCTCCAGCCGCCATAGCTCCAGGCCGAGAAAGACGTGCAACGCCCCTGATTGCCATCGCGAGCGCATGTCCAAGTCTCACGACGGCGAGACAAGAAACTCCAAGTTCTGCCACAGGCGTATTTTCACTCCTTTCATTCCTTGTAGTCCCGGGTAGATTTCGTCATCTGACGGCTGTTGCAGATTGCTGTTCATTGAGTCCCGGTCTGGGCCTGTGCTGCGCTGAAAAGAGGTCTTCGGATGCCTTTTGCCATGAACGTGTGTTTTCCCATTCCAGAAATTCCTCACTCACAGACGGCTTATTACAATAAATAGATTCGACGTGTGTCGTTGAGGGCTGCAAGTCACGAATCGATCAGTCCTCCTCCTCCAGGCGTCTATGCCTCCAACGTAAGACCTCTTCAAAACCCACCCCCGTATTTTCCCATACTTACACGAATTGGCTCAGACAAATGCCACATCCAAAACTGCAACAACCGCGTCGACGCTCCTTCGTACAATTTCTGCTGGGAACATGATCGCGCCGTCTTTGACAGCTTCCGGCTCACTCGCATTCTCCCCGTTGCGGTGTACCCTACTCCTTCGCCGTCGCCGTCGCCTCCGCCTGCTTCGCCTCGGCTTCCAGTGCGCCAGGAATCGGTGGAGAGTGTCGTTGCTACTGATGAACCATTGGCTGTTCCTCACACAAGCACTACTCCGAGTGTGAAGGATGAGCCTCGTGCGCCTGTTCAAGACGCTGCCGTCAATGCAATTACGCCTGTCCCAGTCGCCGCTCCAGTGGATCAAACCTCGGAGGTAAAGACCGAAGTCACCGCTCTAGGAATTGGACGAGACAAAACTCAAACGTGGAAGGAGGAGGAAGGTCTGCCGACATTCTTCTCTGGGGTTGGCGTTGGGATTTGTATACTGCTACAGATCGTCTATGCTCTTGTACAGCTGTTGTTGGAACTGGTGCGGGGAGCCAAAAAGGGGTGGTGAATGAGAAGTGAAGAGACAGGAAGAAGATGAACGTTGGCGATGAAAGAGATGGAATGCTTTGGTTTTACTCCGCGATGTAACAACATGTCATTGGGAAGATGCTAATCTCAACTGTGAATTTATCCGTATGTCTATGGCTCTCGAAAAAGTTTAAACAAAGAAACAAACAAACACAATACAAAGCAACCCTCATCCAGAGGCAGATCAATCCGACCCGTAGAGAAGCTCATAATACGCCTCAAGCATATGCCTCAACGAGCGGAACGTCAACCCCTCCCCAATATTCTCCACCAGCTTCGCCTCATCCCGAATCTCAACCATAAACGCCGCGTCGGAAAGATACTTTGGGTTTACACCAGCATTCGGTCCATACGCAAGCAACTCAATGAATTCTCCCTTGGGCTCCGGCTCCGGCGAATAAGGCGTAGTCTCCCACTGCGGCGGCCGAGAGAACGTCGGGGGCAGGATAACCACGATGCCGAGCTCGTCCACGATGTCGATGCTGAGCGCCGTGTGGAGCGTCTCGACGAGGGATTCGGTGAGGAGCAGGGACCGAGGAGGGTAGTCCTTGTCGCCGAAATAGTCGTGCGTTGGGCTGGGAGGGCCGCTGGGGGGGTCGACGGGGTAGAAGAGGGGGGAGCTGGGGCCGGAGCGCGGGATGTAGGAGGTGTAGGCGCTGTGTTTGAGGCCGATTAGTTGGAGGGTCTGGAAGGGGCGGGGGTCGACGGGGAGGAGAGGGCCGGGGAGTGCGAGTTCTGAGATGTCGGAGTGGGAGAGGGCTGAGCTGGGGCCGTGAGAGACGGGATAGGGGGGGATGGGATAGGGAGTGCGTTGGGACTGGATGTGGGAGGTGAGGCGGGAGGGGCTGGGGCTACGGGAGATGGGGTAGGGGAGAGATGTGCAAGGCATCTTGGAGAGGATTTGGTAGGGCTGGGATATGGGATGGGGCGCTTGAGAGTGTTGGAGATGGTGTTTGTTGTGGAAGTGTGAGTTGGTGATTAGATCGAGTAACCGGGCAGCTTCGTAGATTATATGCACCGTTTAACTACACCTGGCACGGGAATGAATTGAATGCTATTGTTGTTCATGGAGGCTGATACTCCTGCTAATTGAGACTGCGTTTTGCGTCTTTTCTCAAGCAACTCTCTCTATGTGTTCATGATGTTGAAGTTGAACATGCCTGACAGTTCACACGTGTTCAAGCACACGACCATTTGAACAAACCCGCTACTCTGTTCTAGATTGTAAGTGAAATTGTATAAAGCGCTATCAATATATAACAAAGAATGCTCCTTTCAGGGCAGAAGAAATGCTTCCTTGACATACCCACGCAGACGAGTGCTACAGACTTTTCTTCCACTCGACTGCAGAGCATCGTTGAGATTCGGGATCGATGGCTGAGTGCGTAGTGAACCACTCTCGATTGAATTCCTACCGAGGCATTGGGGGGGTAATATGGGTTAAACCGAAGTCTCTTGGCTTCACTCGGGTCTCTTATATACTCTTCAGTTTTTGGCTTCTGCAGCGAGTCTTGTATACTCCATACAACTATCATCAACCGTTCAACCGATCAACTTGACAACACTATAGCCCATCCCAAGCCAACCCAAGTCAAGCCACGCACAACCAACCCTCCGAAACTCAATTCAAAGAGCACAAAACTACCCCGAGCCGAGCCCAAACGAAGGCGTCAACTCCCTCAAGCTACCCCAAAGCATCACCACTAGCACTATATCTCGCAAACCAGCCATTCTCCAAACATTCATGAAGGCCGGTTCCAACAAACCACGTAATCAATGGCAGCAGTTCCACATCAGTCCCATCCCATGACGTCTGCACGCCAGCAAAAAAAAAAAAAAAAAAAAAAAAAAAAAAAGGCTCCGCGGCACTGCCTATATTTGGACGTTCAACCCATGTTATGACTAGTCCCGGTCGCCTACGCCGTAATCCTGTCTTACGTCTACACCTGGCTTTCCACACCGAGGTGTGCAAATGTCCGGAGGGCAAAATCATGCGATCCACGCAAGCCTTTTCGGACCCGACATCTCCTTTCCGCCGTGTCTTTGGCGTACGTAGTACGGTTGATGCGGGCGTGTCGGCTTCGCCATGGCAACGTACGAGTCGTAAGATGCACGTTTCCACGAGATGCTCCAGTGCATTCTTCTTGGCAATGGGGGCTGTGGATTGTCTACATGTCCAAGATGTCTCATACGGCACTGTACTACTGTATGAATGTATATGTGTAGGCAGGGAGTAAGTGCCCCGTCGTGCGGTGTACAAGCAATGGTTCGACGATGGCTTGTTTTCATTATGCCATATACGTACATGCTTGTAGGACATGCATAAAAAAAAACGAGTTGCCCGGCCACCTTGATTGCTTGCTAGATAGGCTGTGCTTGTGGTGGTGACACGGCAGATCGCAGTGGCGCGGGAATGCCGACAAGATGCAAAGAAGCAAATGCTTCGATCAAATGCCTTGTTCCTCTTCCATCTTTCTGCGTCTCCCGTCACATCACAGCTCGTTCGTATTTCATTTCATTCAGGAAACACTTGCTTCGTGAAGTCCCAACGCAAGAAATTATGCTTGAACAAATTTCATAATTCAAGGCCCCCCGTAATACCGGGGGATCAGCAACCGCATGTCATGTCTTACACTCACCTCAGCCCGAAGCAAAGTCGGTGATGTCAAACCCGCGATCCGCACGGAATGACATCAGAAGGGCCGACCCTCGCATCAAGCACCCGTAAGAGGATGCAAAAAATAGAAAACTAGAATAGAAAAAAAGCACCGCCTTCTGGAGCACAGGAATTCGATGGGAAAGAATTGCAACCCTGAATCGTATTCAACATTGCCACCGAAATACGCATCTCTACGTTTGCAGCATACAGCACAGCAGAGGACTCCATATTCGTACATACACGAAGAGGGAATGGCGGCACTGCAACAGAAAGGCGAGGGTCCGACCTCTCTGGTGGAGCTGCATGTATGTAAGAAGGAGAGACACGCATAGACAGACAGACAGACAGACAGAGCCTCGCTTCGCCCAACCTCGTGATTTTTAACCCTGGTCTCCGAAACTGGGGGTCCTTGCAAGCAGGCATCGATCATTGGACAAGAAAAGCTGGAGAACTGGATGATCGGCGGAGCTGTTTTTGGACTCGAACTCTATCTACAATCAGAAGGAAGAAGAAAAGACGGAGCTTTGACGAAGGGAGTCGATGAGCTGGGGGTCACGCGGGACGGCGTCTTGTCTGCGCACTGTGGCTGCCCTTTAACACAAGTATCTTATCCATATCTCATGCTTTCATCCATTGCTGTATGTAGAAGAGGCGTGAGCAAAGAGTGATACTTGCGGAATGGATACGTACAGTGCGGCTGTTGCAGCTGAAGGGCCACGAGCAAGGCCCAGAGACAAGACGGCGATTCGTATTCCGGGAGGAACACTGCAGCTTGCTTTTCTTTGCGCCTCCACTTGCACTATCTTGGGGCACCTAATGCTGTGTTCATTCTTTTTTTGGTGAATTTTTTTGCCTTTTCGTCATGGCATTGGCTTTGTTTGAGTTGGGGGGGCTTTTGATGGGGGTCCCCTTGAAGAAAAGTATAAAGAGGAGAGCTGGGAACCCTGAGCCTCGATCAATCTGACAACTCAAAACTCAATATCACTGCCGAATCAACTACCTACTCAGCTCTCTCCATCCTATTCTTCCTCTTCACCGCCAACTTTTCCATCCTCTTCACTCAAAGCTCCTCAACCAACCGCCCAAAATGCAACTCCTCGCACTCCTCGTCGCCGCCACCACCCTCATCACCTCTACCAACGCCCTCTTCATCCCCCGCAACGCCCACGTCGCCGACTTCCGCCTCTACAGCGCCGAGGGCTGCCACGACGGCAACCTCGGCGTCTGGACTGTCATTGACGACGACTTTGCCAATGGCGAGTGCAAGGGCCTGAACGGCGAGGAGCCGCTGTCGCTGAGCTTGACGGACATTAACAAGGGCTGCACCTGTAAGAATCCCTCTCCCTCTGTCTTTATTACCCTTCCCATATCTAGGGTTCTAGTTTGTAGATTTGCTTGTATGACTGACTTGGGGCTTGATGGTAGTCACGGCTTACACCGACGACAAGTGCACCGCCGGCGAAACGAATCTCGCCACGGGCCAATGCTTCAACAGCGCCGACGGCTGGCAAGCCTGGAGCATGAAGTGCGACTACAAGGACTAAAAAGTCGGGCTCCATATTCTTCACCCCCCCCTTTTTTTTTTTTTCCATCCCCTCTACTATGATCTGGTCTGCTTCACCGCAAGTTTTGCCAGCATTAAACTCTTTTTTTTTTCTATCATTTTTCATTCCTTACACGGTGGAGTTTATTATGGGAATCAGGTACACTGGACTGCCGCACGCGCACAACGCATTATGAAGGGTAACTTTATTGGCATTGGGAGAAACGGGCATTCTCGGTCTTAATGGATATGGCGAGGCGAGGCAAGGCGATGATTTGTTTTTCTTTTATGACGGTCTTTTTTTTAATGATGATGCATACATGTATACATACATATACACGTTGACGAACGGGGGGAGTGGTAATAATTCATGTACGGTAGTAAATGAGAGCAACAGCGCCAGCGAGGCAAACGAATACGCGTCAATTGCAACACACAAGGACAATCATCTGTTCACTGTGATCCTATTACTTCATGCACACTACATGAGGACATGGCATGACCGCCTCATGGACTCCAATGGCCCCGATAGTCCGGCATCGGTGTAAAGTAGATGGAAAAGCTTGGCTGATCATGACATGATGGCGTCCATTCGCCTCATGCTGTACGCCCCAACACTCGGTGAAGAATTAGTGTGTAGGTAAGGTATGGTGGTTGAATGGTAGCGAAGACACGAATATGTCGTGCAAAAGCGGCTTATGCACTGCTGCGCTTGCGAATGGTCAGATGACGTTGAGTTGGATGGGTGTGTGGTTGAGAGGTGAACGAACGGCGATGAAATTGTTCGGCTGTGAGTGTTCAGGGAGACGATTTGTGGTTCGACTTGCAGTGTCCATTCATGAAAGAGACTTGATGAATGAAAGAGTCTCTTGAAGGATGAAAGAATTCCTTGAAGGATGAAAAAATTCTTGGATGAAAAAAATCTCTCAATCTCTTACAATGGCAACAAGTGGCAATAGAAACGAATAAACACACGTTTCATGTTCTTCGCATTTCACGTAGTCGTGCAACTGTTCACTCAATGACCACGACATGCCCAAACATCGGTCCAGGTCGCATAAACTCGCCTCAACGAAATCTGCAAATCCTGTTCGCGCTTTTATTTGCTCTAGACTAAACGCATCTAGTCAATCTTGAGAGCAACCTTGGCAAAGTGCTTGCCCGACCACTGGTACTCGTACGCCTCCTTGAGCTCCTCCAGCTTAAACACCTTGTCGTCCACCACAGGCCGCAGCGCCTCGGGGTGCGCCTCAATCGCCTCGAGCATCTCCTCCATCTGCGTCCTGCTGCCCACGAGGATGCCCCTCGCCGTGAACAGGTTGCTCAGGCACTGCAGGAACCCAGGCTCCTTGTCCGCGGTTCCTCCCACGAAGCCGATGATGTCGATGATGCCCTCCATCTTGACGGCGGCGATGCTCTGCTCCATCTCCTTGGCGCCGGCCACCTGCACCACGTGGTCCACGCCGCGGCCGCCCGTCAGGCTCTTGGCCGTCTGGCCCCAGTTGGGGTCCTCCTTGTAGTTGATGATGTGGTCCGCGCCGAGCTTCTTGAGCAGCGCCTCCTTGTCCTTGGAGCCCGTCGTGGCAATGACCTTTGCGCCGACGGCCTTTGCAAACTGCAGCGCGAAGATGCTGACGCCGCCGGTGCCCTGGACGAGCACCCAGTGGCCGGCGCGCACGACGTGGTCGGCGGAGCCGAAGAGGGCGTTCCAGGACGTCAGGCCGGCGCAGGTGAGCGTCGCGGCCTCGACGGGCGTCAGGTGGGAGGGGCAGCGCACGAGGGCCTCCTCGCTGAAGGCGCCGTAGTTGCGGAACGTGCCGTCGCGCACGCCGCCGGTGCCCGTGGCGACGGACTGGGGCGTGAGGCTGCCGCCCAGGTGGCCCTGGTTGAAGACGGTGATGACCTTGTCGCCGGGCTTGAAGCGGCTGACGTGCTTGCCGACGGAGACGACGGTTCCAGCGCCATCAGATCCGGGGATGACGTTGGGGGCCACGCCGAAGGGGTATTCGCCCCTGGCGATGATGAGATCACGGTACTGTTCACGCCTAGTCAGGGACTGTTGTTTCATAGAGAGCATAGATTGCCGGTCAACTCACGTTGAGAGATGCGCCCTCGACTGCAATGTCCGTGTCAGCACTAGAACATGGAACTGTCATGACAATTCGACAGTAGACTCACTCTTCACCAGGACCTGGCTGTCACCAAGCTCGGGCAGAGGCTGCTCGGAGAACTTGAGGCCATCGAAGCCGGTTCCTGAAACTACGTTCCACTGCTTGACGGTCTTGGGAACTGCGATGGAGGCCATTGTGATGTGATGTGATGTGATGTGATATGAAGTTGGCTCAGAAATCGGGATTGTGACGGAGATGGGTCGCAGTGTTTCGTCTGTTTACCAGCAACGAACGAATTGAGACTTTAGACAAGACTCAAAGAGAACTCGACACAAGTAATGAGTTGGGGATGAGGAGGGAGATCAGTTTAAGCTGCTTGACAGAATCGCCCGATGGCAAAACTGGGGATCGAGGCCCCGGTATATGTAGCTTCGTGGCATTTCCTTCAGTTTCCGCCGACTCGCGCATCCTGGTATGCAGACAACCCGCAGTTCCACCTTTTGACTTTGACGCCAAAAAGTAGGCCCATGTCATCGGATTTGTAAGTTGCAACCTTGAGAGCACGTTTAACGCGATCCCCGATCCACTGACCGGCTGTTCGAGCCGAGGATTCTTTCAGCACCATCATGGACGCACTCTGGCTGCTGGCCACCCCCCGTGGTTGACCCAATGGTTGACCCCCGTGGTTGACATGTCGAACACGTCATGCAAACACCAGCGAAGCCACGTCGAAACATCTCGATGCGCAACCACAACAGCAGATGGATGAGTGCCAATTCATCGCTGGAAAACTCGCATTCTCATCTCGAATCTGCGTGATGGTCCCACGTCTGCGGAACTTTCCGTGCAGTGAGGCAAACGTCAGTCGAGGCCAGACGGGGTTGACAAGGATGCAGCGTCCTTCGTTACAACGGGAGTTGAGGGCAGCGAGTGTTCAATTGGTAATCGAAAGTGGTCGAACTATGCAAAATGCGTCCTACCAATAGCCGGCTTAGAAATCCAGAAGAGGAGTTGATTGCTCTTCTAGGCAAAGATGCTCCAGTTAGTTGCGGATTCGACCAGTTGGAGACGAGCCGGGGATTAGAAGGGCGGATCGGGGTCAAGATCCGGCGCCACCTGAGGCTCGGCAGCCATGAAGCCATAGTCCATACGATGGATTTGCATCGTGGCTTGAGTTGAAGATGGTGACAGCTGAGTTGGTGTGCTTAGTCCTTGATGGCCATGCTTTGCTTTGTCCATGTTGTTTCTTCAACGTCGTCAGATCCAAGACTTGAGTCAAGATTGTCAGATCAAGTGCTGACCTGAAACTGGCTCCCTATGCGATTAAGCGAGCATCCTGCTCCCGGGGTACATGTACTTGTAAGCCCATCTAAACCACACGGAAACTTAGTAAGCCACTGAATCTTCCAACGTGGCAGCAACCGCTGGACTTGGTCTATATCCAGGCAAGTTGGCGGCTGTGCAATCCTCTGCTCATCAAACCATCCGGACAAAGCCTCGTTTTTTGCTGCTCTGAGGCAGTAATCACAAGTAAATGACACGTATGAGGCGGCCTCAACAGGACACCTGTCCATGAGTATTTTCTGTGGTTTAAGAAGAGAGATACTAGACGCCGGATGAGCCAGGAACCGATGTAAATGATAGAACAGCAACTATAGACTTACACACTCAACTCGTAAGCCAGCATCAAACCTCTCATATCGACCTGCATCCATACACGCACTCCTGCAGCCCGCTGACCTCTCCACAGCTTCATCACGCAGCGGTCAATCCAACGCCTTCCCTGATCCATCCACCAAGCATGGCCCAGATCCTGGTCCAAGACTCTCTCCAGCCTCCCCAGCCGGCGGTGGGACCGGTGCCGCGACCGCCGCTGTCCCGGATCCCGTCGAGCCCCGGCCCCGGATCCGGATCGGCGGCGGCGGCGGCCAGGACGGGCATCGTCGTCTTCTCGGGCGGCAGCGCGGCCAACAGCCTCGTCGACGTGTTTGAGGGCGTCCGGCGGGCCAGCGCGGCGACGCTGAGCTACGTGATTCCCATCTCGGACAACGGCGGCAGCACGAGCGAGATTATCCGCGTGTTTGGAGGGCCAGGTGAGTTTGATGTCCTCTCACATCACTCTTTGTCCCTCACATCACTCTTGCCTTCTCGCATCCCTCTTTGTCCCTCATAGCACTCACTGTTCGATCCTCATATCGCTCATCCCTCTACATCATCTCACACTCTGACCCGCCCCAGGCATCGGAGACGTCCGCTCCCGCCTCGTCCGCCTCATCCCAGCCGACAACAAGCCCGAAACGGCCGCCATCAAGCACCTCTTCAACCACCGCCTGCCGCCCTCGTACGCCGCCGCCCGCGCCGAGTGGTTCGACATCGTCGAGGGCACGCACCCGCTGTGGCTCGCCATCCCCTCGCCCAAGCGCGAGCTCGTCCGGTCCTTCTTCAACAGTTTCAACCTCGAGGTCGTCAAGCGCATGCGGCCGACCAGCCGCTTCGACTACTCCGGCTCCAGCGTCGGCAACCTGTTCCTGACGGGCGCCCGCCTCTTCACCGGCAGCTTCGAGGCCGCCATCTGCCTGCTGAGCTCCATCTGCGCGGTTCCCGAGAGCGTCGCCGTCCTGCCGGCGCTCAACACCAACTTTGCGCACCACATCGCCGCCGGCCTCGTCGACGGCACCGTCATCACCGGCCAGAACGACATCTCGCACCCCAGCGCCCCGACGGCCGCCGTCCCGCTGCCGGGCCCCAGCCCCGGAACGCACACGCCCGCGCTGTCGACGAACCACGACCTCGACGAGAGCGACGTCGAGGACGCCAACCTCCCCGGCAGCCTCCCCGCGCTGCGCCGCCCGGCCATCGCCGTGTCCAAGCAGGACGAGGAGGACCTCCCCTGCCGCATCGACCGCATCTGGTACATCAACCCGTACGGCCAGGAGATGCGGCTGCCCGCGAACCCGCGCGTGCTCGACGCCCTGCGCGGCGCGCACACCGTCATCTACAGCATCGGCTCGCTCTTCACGTCGCTGGTGCCCAGCCTCGTGCTCAAGGGCGTGGGCGAGGCCGTCGCCAGCCCGCTGATCCGGAACAAGATCCTCGTCCTCAACGGCACCGTCGACCGCGAGACGGGGCCGTCGACCGACCCCTTTTCCGGGCTGGACTTTGTGGCGACGATTGCAAACGCGTGCGCCGACTCGAGGGGCCTGCCGCGGCCGAGCAGGGCCGAGTATGCGCAGTACGTGACGCATGTCATTTACGTCGAGGGGCCTACGAGTCCCGTCGTCAATAGGCAGGTGTTTGCGGAGCTGGGGATTGACACGACGAGGTTGTACGGGCCGAAAGACGGGCAGGGCAAGGGCGGGCGATACGATGCGAAGGCGTTGGAGCAGACGCTGGAGAGCATCATTGGGCGCAAGGACACGCGGCCGGACAAGAGCCGGCGGAACACCTTGGTGGGATGACGGGAATAGACGATGTATTATGTGATGTTCACAGCATAGAAACAAAGACATCAAGAAAGATTTGCCAGCGAACGGCACGGTATCAAATCTATACCAACACTCCTCCATCCTCTCCCACCAGAAAGTCCCAGAATACCCAACCCCCTCAGCCACGACTCATAAAAATCCCATGCGTCTCATCTCGTTTCCCTCCCTCTTCTCCCCTCCCCCTCCCACAAACTATACTTTGTTCGCATCACGACCTCGCCATTGCCAGATACACCACCACAGCAGGCCACGCCGCCGACATCACAACCGCCATCATCACCCTTCCTCCCCCCACACGTATCCTGTCCTGCGGGCCCTTCCAGCGGTCCACGAGCGCGCACGTCGTCCAGACCATGACGAGGGCGTAGATGACGAGCAGCCAGGTCACGCCCAGAATGATGTCGGCGTGGCGGTCCGTCGGGCTGAGGACCACCTTGGAGAGGTCTGGCTCGAAGGTCGAGGAGAGGTTGTTGCCCATTTTCTTTTGTCTTTGGATATGCGGGTTTTGTTTGTTTGCTTTGTTTGTTTGGTGGGGTGAGGTTGTGGGTTGTTGTGTGTTTTGAGCGTGTAGGTAATTCGGCAACGAATTGACTTTTGCAAAATCGTCGTGATGGAGATGGAGTTTTATCGCAAGCGAATGTATCCCCCAAAAGTAAAGATCGTGGGAAAAAAGGACTCGCCCAGCGAGTTTGATATGAAGCCCAAGAAGAACGAAAAGGAAGAGTGAAAACCGAGAATCACACACGCTCACCAAAGAAAAAGGCGCCCGCCAAGAAGAAATGAATGAAGGAAAAGAAAGGAAAGAAAGGAACCAAGAAACGCGAGAAAAAGAAGGGGGTATCAACCTAAAGTAACAGAAAAAGTTATGCGAAACCCCCCCCGCGCGCCGCAGGCTAAAACACACTCAAAGCCTGGACGCAGTCGAAACAAGCAGAAACCTGGAAAAAGCAAGATTAGCTTCACAGGTTCCCAGCAGCTCCGTAACATGGGCCCGTCTCCGTTTCGATCGAGGAATGCAATCCGATGCATGATGCTACATACAGAGCAACGGGGTCCCGTCGATCTCACCAGCTCAACACCCAAGCTGAAATCACGTATCCTTTGACCAAAGAGGATCGCGAACGCAAAGGCCGGGAAACGGGTTATCTGAAGCTGAAGCTGCTGCTTTGAAGCCCGCTTGTCGCAAGTGAATCCGAGGTGGGACGCTCGTCTTACAGTCCGCGTCTCAGCGTTGTCGGTCGAAACGCGGAGGCCTGTTTAGGACGAATCAGAATCAGGGCTTTGTCCTTTTGCAATGTAATATCTCGTCGTGCTCGTTCAAATCTCCAAGGAAAGTAAGAATTCAGGATCAAGAAGAGCAGGAAAGAAAAGCGAAGAATGAGGAGAAAAAAAAAAAAAAAAGAAAGAAAGCAGCATCAGCCGTCCCATGCCCCCGGATTCAATCCCTTCCATCACATCGAATCCAGCCATCCGCATCAAATCACAAAAATAAACCGCCCAAAACAGCAACAAGGGTCTCGACCCCGGTCTTTTCCCTCCCAATCAAACACAACCTCCTCGACTCCCTTCATCCAATCAAATATCACCTCTTACCCTTTCCACCCAATCACACAACACCATCTTCCAAGACACCCCAAAATATCGTCCCTCCGTCGGACCACCTCTGCCGTTTTAAGCGCCCAGGCTTGTCACAAGCTGGCAAAGCTGGGCTTGGAAGCTGCGCGAAAGCTGCCATTTCATCAACCGCCGTCACTTTTGGCAGATGCAGCAGCGGTGAGACGTCACTCGTCCACTCTTTTCGTTACCTTATTTATTGGCTCTGAGCATGATTTGTTCGATTCCCTTCATCGCCTCTTCTTTCGACTGCACTATGACCCTTTGTCATCATCTCAGCCAATGGCCAAGTTGACCGAGGATGAAAGCTACACTAAGGAAGCTGCTCGGCACAGCGAACAGGTTAACGGATGCATTCACCAAACAGCGATAATCACACCCTAGGTACTAAACAAGAAATTTTTTGGAAAATGTCAATCACTCGCCTTTCGAACAACTTCCACAACGTCTTGTGATACACTTCATACCAAGGTATCTCGAGGCGGCGTCAAAGCTACAAACTTGGAGTGATACACACTCTCACACATCAAGAGGGTCGAACAAGCATACTTCACGAGCTTTATTATCTGAATTAATACTATTGGTTACTTATACAAAAACATTCACATCATAACTCGTCTCCCTCATGGCAGGCGGGCGCTCAGGGGCAGGTCGCGGGAAGAGCTGCCCACGTACACAGTCTTGGGGTAGTCGGTGATGACCCACTGCTGCTTCTGCGTGTCCCAGTTGGAAAGGTCACGGCGCGTCAGGTCTGCCTTGAACGTGACGCTCTGGCCGGGAGCAATGCGCTCGATGCGGTCGAAGCCACGCAGCACCTTGGGGGGCTCGTTGGGGCCACCGTGGCTCAGGTACAGCTGGGGAACGGCGTCGTCCATGACGGAGCCGGTGTTGGTAATGGTGGCGGTCACGGTGTAGAGAATGTCGTACAGCTGGCGGTTGCCGCCGGGCTCACCAGAGGCCGCAGAGCGAGGCTGGGGGCTGCCGTCCAGGGCACCGGCAGGGAGGAACTCCTTGGCAGTCTGGCCGTAGTGAAGGTCGCCCGACGCCTCCTTGCCAGAGGTGGTGCTGCTCAGGTAGGGGTAGATGAACTCCTTGATGCGTCGAACGTTCTTGGGGAAGCCATAGTCCTTGAGGTTCTTGCTGAAGCTGCCCAGAGTGGGAGCCGCAATCGTCTTGCCGTTGGGAGGGCTCATAGGACCAACGTTGTTCTTCTGGATGTGGAGGTTGGAGAACTTAAAGGTGGACCACGACAGTCCGAAGCCAAACTCGTACGTGGGAGTCTTGTCCGAGCTGCGAGGCTTGCCGGGAGCCACCTTGTCAAAGTAGCGGTAGTCGATGAAGGCGCCCTCGTTGAAGTTGTCCTGGGGAGCGCCGTTGCCGTTGTTGGGCGTGGTCATAACACTGACGCCGTAGCTCTCCAGCGAGGGGCCCCAGGTGAAGGGCGTGCGGCCGGGGCTCTGCTTGCCGTACAGAATGTCGACCAGAGAGTTGCCCGACTCCTGGCCAGGGGCACCAGCCCACAGAATGGCAGAGATGTTGGGGTGGTTAGCGTAGTCCTTGAGGATCACGGGGCCGGTCGAGTGGATGACGACAATCGTCTTGGCGTTGGCAGCAGCAACAGTCTTGATGAGATCGTCGCCGTTCTTCCACAGAGTCAGGTTCTTGCGGTCACCCTCGTTGCCGTCGACGTTGATGTAGCCCTCGCCGCTATCCGAGTTGGCAAAGACAATGGCGATGGCATCGGGCTGGCTGACGAGCGCCTGGGTCTGCGAGATGGCGTAGTTGGACAGGATGCTCTCGTAGCGGGTGCCGTCCTGGAGAGCCTGGCTCGACAGGGCCTGGTCGGGGGTGACGAGGTAGGGGAAGTTGGTAGTACCAGATCCCCACTCCATGGCAAGAGTGCCGTCGTCGCAGCCGCGGTCGCTGCAGCCGTTGGGGCCGGCAGGGTTGCCGCCGGCATCCTCGCCGATGACAGTCAGGAACTTGGGCTTCTTGAGGGGCAGGATGCCGTTGTTCTTGAAGATGACGGTTCCCTTGGCACCAACCTCGCGGATGTGGTTAGCATGGTTGGCGCGGACATCGACGCCGTAGTTGACCTTTTCCCAGTTCTCGTTGACAGCGGCCTGGACGTAGCCGTACTCGCCATTTGTCCAGGAATCAAAGTTGGTGTCGATCAGGCTGTCGACCGACTTGCCAACCTTGAAGAAGGAGGCCATGATACGCATGACCATGTCGTCGATACGCCACTCGGGCACAGTGCCGTTGAGGACAGCGAGCGTCAGGTTGCTGCCAAAGTAGGACGCGCCCGTGTTGAAGGCGGTGTCACCAGGCATGGTCATGTCGAGACCGGCAGCAGCCGACGCAACGCCCGTGTGCTGGGCCTGCCAGTCGCTCATGACAAAGCCTTGGAAACCGTACTCCTCCTTGAGCAAGCCGTTGATGAGCTTGGAGTTTTGGCAGGCGTACGAGTTGTTGATTTGGTTGTACGAGCACATGACGGACCCGACACCAGCCATGACGGCATCCTGGAAGGGCCAGCCGTACACCTCGTGGATCGTCTTGTCGTCAACGTTGGAAGATATCGCCTCGGTGATGGGGTATCCGTAGCCATTAGCTTCGCCGACCTGGCGGAAATGCTCCTGCTCGTTGAGGAGGAAGTGCTTGGCACAGGCGATGGTGCCGGCATTCTGGATACCGGTAACGGTGTCGGCCAGGGCCAGACCCGCCAGATAGGGATCCGAACCGAAACCCTCGACGTTACGGCCTCCGTTGGGGTTGCGGCCGAGAGGGCCAGCCACGGGTCCGAGAAGAACATCGACACCCTTGCCCTTTGCCTCAGAACCCAAAGCAGTACCGCGATCAACCCAAAGGTGTCGGCTCCAGCTGGCGGCAGCCGTCAAGCCAACGCCGAAAGCGCTGTTGTACGTGTTGAACCGGAGACCCAGGGGACCATCCTGCATGCAAAGGCTTCGCATGCCCAGACGAGGCACGGTACCAACGTTTCCAACACACTTCTCACCCATCCAGCTGCGAGAATGATTAACACACATGACCACAGGGATCATCGGAATGAAAAAACTTACCCAACACCGGTGGTGAGGTTGACCTTCTCCAAGAGAGTCAAGCCAGAGACAAACTCCTTAGCTTGGGCATAGGCTTGCTCCCAGCCAGGGGCACTGGGGTCCATCCATGGCGAAGGATAGAAAGGAGGCGAGTACGCTTGGTTGGACTGGGGAGGCGGGTAGGGCTGTGCGTTCAAACGAGTGTCAGCGGCCGTCACAAGATCCAAAATTGTCGCCGTGGAGGCAGCCAAAAGAAATGATGCCTTCATAGCGAAAATGGGAGATGACTGGATGCGCCGCAGAAGGCTGTGAGATGCGAGGAGAGAAAGGGAAGAAGAGCGAGCAACAGGATTTCATGACGAGATATAACAGCAGCAGTAAACGACGTGAAAGCGACATAATGCAAGATTGCCCTGCCAAATATGTCCAAACCGCTTTCCCTGGCTCAGCTGTGCCGATTCCTGCATTAAGGGAAAGTGGAAATCGATCAGGGACGAGGTTCGCTGGGGAATAGGGGCTGTGAATCAGAAAACCCGCGAGTTGACGTCAAGTTGCAAGTGCATTGACACAAAAGCCAATCAGGCTGCCAACTCTGCAGGCGTCCGATAATCCAACAGAGAGGGAAATCTGCAGTCATTCAAAGCAAAAGGGGAGGGGGCCGATGTCTCGGTGCTGTTGAAACAGGGCAGAAGGGAACGTACATTGGCCTCAGCTACGGCCGCCAAAAGGGCGGCAGCAAACACTGACAACGTCTTCATGATGAACGGGCCGCGACCAAGGTACTCGGGATCAGCGGTTGGCGATGAGGATCTCGCTTGAAGAAGAGCAATTCCTCTTCACGAGGGCGGCGGAAGCCCAGCATATATACTCCGAGATAGAGTCGATTCCCAGGTGCGTTGACGCCAGCGGTAAGGACTTGATGCCCACCGGTACCCCCTTCGCCCTCGCCCTGCTCTGTAGAGTAATAATTTGCACCGATGCCATGCCCTTTGTTCTCGTCTTCCCTACCTTACTTTGTGCACTATGCTCAGGACGGCGCTGCAGCTAGCATCCCTTCTCGGCCTTGGGTGCCGCCGCCTCGACGTCTCTCTCCGCCCCTTGCCCCTGCCCGAGCTAAGATCCTTGGACCCCGGCCCTAGACGACTTGGCTTCTGTGGCCCATCCGCGGGGAAGCAGAGCGGAGGAGCAGCAAGCAATTTCTTGTTGCCCGTTCCGGTCCCACCGCGCCAAGGCCTGTGATGGTAGCACCGCGTTGGCAGGGATCCGGACGAGTTCAGCGCTCCATGCGTCGAGCAGCAGTAAGACAGGTTGGTGAGAATCATGGCTGGCTCCGGTGCTTTTGTGTTCCCACGCTCCGTTGAGTGGCCAAGAGGAGTGCGACGGCACTGCAAGTTAGCCTGTGCAACCTGCGCGAGGTGCCTAAAGGAGCCCGATGCTGGGCAGTCCAATGCTACCTTGCAGTGCTGTTGCTCTGTCGATCGCGATGCCGTGGCGAGAGAAAGACGGTGGCTGTCTGGAAGCAGAATCATGGAAGAGGAGATGCTATGACTTACTCGTAGCGATCATCAAGTCGTCGGAAGTCGGATTAACGTCGATCGCGCAGTTCGTCGCTCAAGGTAGGAACGATCAATGGCGAGACCGGCGTCTGGTTCCTTCCTCTAGCTCCAGGCACTGCATTGTACAGGTCCCAGGGTCGCGGGTACCCGCGGGTGCATCTGCAAGTACACCTACAGCCGTCGCTCCTCAGCAAACACGGCAGCAGCGTGTTCAGCGCCTCCAGTTCAGCTCCCAGCGCCGCAAACAGGGTGGCTGAGTGCATTGGGCAAACATGCAGCTCTAGCCTCTGTGTGCTGGTACACAGTAGCCCGCTGGAGGGGGACCTTCGCTGCCACCCGCGGTACCTGGGCGCTGCCTGTGGCTGAACCATTGGCCAATGGCAGCTGCTCCTCCTCCTGAGCTTCAATTGCAAGTCTCTCCCTTTCATGCCCTTTTCGTACCACAACAGCTTCTTCATCCATTTCAGCCTCGATCTATCAGAGCACAATACGAATTCTCCAGCATTGTGCACATCACCTGAGCCTCTGTCGTGCACCCGGCACTAGCCAGAGACGTCCTGCTCGGAGAAAGGCGAGAACACGCTACGACAAGCATTCCATGGCATGTCTCTGACCGAAAACACCACGAGCACCAACGGCTAGGGTGACCACACGAGTGCCTGAACGCATTGGAGATGCTCACTGAGGAGGGTTGCATCTGCCAGGCACTGGACGAAAGCTGCGGGGGAGTCCTGGAGCAGTTGGACGAAAACAACGAGTGAGAGCGCGGGCTAACAGCATTGAGCCTTGTCCCGCACAACCAAGCCGTGACAACGAGCAAAAGGCGACGAGAAGGGCCGATGAGAGCCAAGCGCAGTCAACTAGGCGCGCCTCGACAGTTCAGTCACGATGTTCTCGGCTGTAAACCGACATGGCATCACGGCCCTCTTCTCAGCACGGAGCTCTTCTCCGCATCCTGCGGGGCGGTTTGTTGGGTCGATGAACAGAAAGGTACTACTATCCCGGCCTCAAGGTCACGAGGAACTATTGTGACTTCTCCATCGGCGCCTTCTAGGTTCATCGAGCAGCTGTTAATATTTCCGATCTAGATGGATCGTTCCATTGCTTCGAGAGATGTGGCCTTCGTTCCTACGCACCAATGCACCTCGGCTAGAAGTCGAGCATCATGGGTTATTTTCCATCTCGGCGGGAGACGGCCGGCCAAGCGAGCTTGTTAGCGCATCAACGCTGGCATCGGCGCTGCTAGATTGGATGAGCGGCACACAAGGCAGGCTGTCTTTCTTGCTTTAGCAAGTGACAGCGGACACAGAAGTGACGAAGCCTAGGTAGGTGGTGTTGACTGTTGACTGCGAGTACTTCGTACTCAATGCCCATCCCCAATCGTTCAGCTCCTTGCAACGTGTTGCTAGTCGAACCGTACAGTCTTGCTGATGTGACAACAGGCACTTATACAAGGCGAGGCGAGGGTAGCATGGAGCCGCGGTGAGGCAGCATCAAGAGCCTCGGGCAATGAGCGCACGGCACCCGCCACAATGGGACGCTGTCGACCAACACATTTCTACGGGCGCAAGCCACCGCTGTGGTCGTCCTAACACCATTATGCCAGTACGTAAAGCGGCTTTTCAACCTGCCAGACCGAGGGCTCAGATGCCATCCAGCACTCGAGGTCCGCTGATGAGCATCTTGGGGTGGTATCTTTGCTCGACCCGCTGCGGAGCTGTCATCATCGTGGGGATAAACCCCATCCATCCCCCGGCCACCGGCTTTGTTGCCTCTCCCGAGCGCCACACAGGCACCCAAATCCCGGTCTCATTAATTAGTCGAGCTTTGGGGAAAAGTCCCGAAGCTCACTAAACACCATCCCAATTTGGACGGCACATGGCCAAGGAGTCGCACGTTGCCACTGACAGCACGAAAGCCATGTGTCTCCGGACTACAGGTCATGATCAGCACGCTCCATAGGTATCGACTCTCCTTTGTCGGACAGCATTGAAACCACCTTACCGTGAGGAGAAAAGGAAATCCCTGCAGCGAAAATCAACAGCAAAAAGAATGCCGATCCAGGCGCGGCTCCGCTCCCGCATGTTCTCCCCGCATTTACCCCGATGCCCTGACTAACTGCTATGCAATTGCCTGGGGACGCGCCTCCTCACGACTCCTTGCTTAGCGCCACTGTGTTCGGGCCGTTTGCTGTGCACAAAAAGACCATCGGGGAGTTTCGCCCGAGATCCTGGGCTCTGTTCTCGAGGAGGGATCTGACAACTTTCCACCAATCCTGTCGACTGCCGCTTCTTAGCCCCTTCCCCAGGAACTGTCTGCTGCTCTGTACATTCATTATGCAGCATGGAGGAAACACAAAGCTGCTGAGGATTCCCCAAATGCAAACTCGGTACGGCGTACGGAGTAATATCCCGTACATGCGCAGTAGCAGATCTTGAGTACCATGCCAAAGCGAGCACGCTGCATCGTTGCATCGTTGCGCACCGGCTCGCGGCCTACACGTGCCAAGCGGAGAGCTGCCCCAACCATCACCCTTCCAAAGGTAAACAGACACCACCAGACACCAGGTAAGCTCGCGTTCTTCGCTTGGATCTGCAAGGAGCTCCAAGCAGAGGTCCTACAGTTCCCGTACGACCAGGTCCGCGCTTCTCACGGCAGCCTCCCCGGGTTGCCGTTCCACTGGGCCCGGAGAAATTGCTTCAGCAGACGGCATCTCTCCCCGATACAGGTCAACAGAAATGAGCAAGCAGAACGGGGCCGGCCTGGTGATGCCGTGCTCGAGCTTCAGTCGGCCATCTAGGCTGGCGTTCCTCAGCCTTGGAACCAGTTCGGCCCGTTTCGCCTTGCCCAGCATACATGCATATGCTCTACGTGCTCCAATTACGGGATGCCGCTATCGCGACCAAGGCACATCTTTCAGCTTCCTTCAAACCATTCGCACGGGATACCCAATTTAACTAGTCCCTACGTGTAGCAATCCTCAAGATGCAGCCGAGCTGGCTTCTCTTGTTGCTGCGTCGATCCCAGCATCCTGGCTCATGCAACGAGCGTGTGAAATTGTCGGCCAACAGGAGGCATGTGCTTTCAGGATTGCAATTACATATAGACTATTGCTGTCCTTCTCCCAACTTCGACGAGAAACGCCGAATGGCTTCCGTAGGCAGCTGCAGACGCCACCGGCGCCATTGACAGCCCTTTTGCGATTCCTGTCTGCCTTTCTGTTGCAGACTGCATCGAGGTTTTCCACCGCTATCCAATATGGACTCCTCATCACTTTGGTGGTTCTCTCGGCAAGCGGAAGCAATCAAGTCCTTTGCTCTCCGAGCTCCACATTCAGCGAGCCAGTCAGAGCCGCCTAGTATATGCCAGGAATAATCCTCCATCGCACAATCTTCTTGTACTTGTTCCAATCCTCGCCATACTTGCGATAGCACTTGAGATCGTCTCGTCCATCGCGGTGGATGAGCAAGATCCCGAAATACACGATATAGAAGTAGGTAATGAGCATGCCCCAGCCCTTGGCATCACCTTGAATCACCTGTCGGCCGTCAGCCATGACAAAGGCTTCCTCGGCCGTGGGCGTGCCAGCGGCAAGGATCTGGTATCCCGCAAGGCCCGTGGGCAGGCAGTATGGCCACGCCTGGATCCAATCGCCAAAGTAGTTGATGTGGCGCGCGATACCCCACCAGCCCGTGGTCAGAAGCTTGCTGCCGGTCTTGGTCTCGATAAACTTGAGATGAGCGACGCTGGGATCGCTGGGGTTGGTGCGGAAAGTGTTCTTCTGGCTGTTGGCAGAGCGGAAAATGTAGAAGCCGGTGGCGATGAGCGAAATCATGGCAAGGAGCCCAAGGGGGCCGAGCGAGCGAGGATACACCGACAAGTAGCGAGTCTGGAGGGAGTACACGAACGGGACCCAAACGAGGTCTCCAAATGCCAGCATCATGCCGAATCCATCGGTCGTGATGTCCATGGTCGTCAAGATGGCGGCCTCGTTCACCCACGAGTCAATGATGTACAGCGCCTGCACGACGGTGATGCAGATGGCGCTGTCCGTGACATAGCCATAGTTGCGGTACTGCTGGGCGCACCAAGCGCAGTTCAAGATGATCCATCCCATCATGCCCGGCCGAAGCTCACACCACTCCTTCAAGTCGACCTCTCCGATAAGGGGGATGGTGACGCGGGGGTTCAGCTCGCGCCCGATGAACCAGTCGTACAGCATGTTTCCCGTGCATCCGCCGGCGGCGAGCTCGCGGTTTTCCTTGTTGCCGGCCTTGACGCTGAAGCTTCGAACGTAGACGAAAGTGGCGATGGCATATGAGAGCAAGATGCTCGCGGTGAGGAGCTGGACGTAGTTTTCGCTGATAAAGGTCCAGACGGGGAACTCTGCGCCTTGGGCGATGGTTCCGGCGGCCAGCGCAGCAAGAGTCGCCATGTTGGAGTACAGGGCTTTCATGAAGTTAGCATGGCTGTCCGTATATGCATGTCATATCACATGCTGTCTTCTTGCTTTCGGTGACGTACTGTTGAACCTGTACTTGAGGCGACCGCCAGAGCGCAGAACCGTACCCTCCACCTTTTCCGCAGGGAGAATCGCGTACAGAATCAGGTTAAGGAGGTAGTATCCCGCCAAAGCACCAGTTGCCTTCCAGCTGGCCAGGCCCCAGATGCCATCTTCGGGCCAGCCAACCTCGAGCTTCAGCTTGTCAAGGGACAGCGTCTTGGGGCTCAAGAACGAAGGCGCGGGACAGCCCGAGATGTCGTTGCAGGAAAAGGTGAAGAGGTAGACGAGGACGGGGAGGCCGAAGGAGATGCCAAAGGCACCAAGCCTACAGACCGCGTTAGAATCAAGTCAGATGCTTCTTTTCTTCTATCGGCAACGGGCTGCGACTTACGGGCCTCCGAACTCGTAGCCGTGAGGCTGCTCCGGGGCAGCTTGCTTGGGCTTTGCCATTGTGACACGTCGATGAGGAGCCAAAGAAGCGCGTTTCCTTCTGGCAAGGTGGCAACTCTTAAGGCTTGTTCTCTGCCTCTGCAGTGAGGCTTAGACGCACAAAAAGACACGAAGAGGAACAGCACTGCCTCAAGCCATTGGACGTGCTCGATGATGGATGGCAAGCTGGCAAAAGCTGGATCTCGGGGGCTCGAGCTTCCGAATCGTGATTAATCGTTTAATCTGCCCGGATAGGCTTAGCCTAGACTAGCCTAGCGGCATCTACCAGCTCCGAAGCGGACAAACACATTACCCGATCGGCTTCGTAGTGTGTGCGAATCGGGAAGGGATCGACGTCATCCAGGAACCCGCCAACCAGAGAGCGGACAAGGCTAGGTAAGTACTAGGTAGGTATCGAATTCGAAATCCCGTGACTTGGATGACAACTTGCTTGGGCCGGGGATTATGTATTGTCGTGGCGCTTGTTGGGGAAGCAGGCTGCGAGGCTGAGACCAACGACGACGCATTCTTTTCTTGAGTCGACTGTATCGAGCCGCAGAGGTTATTGTTGAAGACGCCAACAGTCAGTGGAACAGGACTGATCTCGCGCGCAAAGAGTGCTTCGCGCTTGTTCCAGACATTGTCCCTCGTTTACTCTCCGTGTCTCACGTCGCATCTCTCCGTCTTACGCGGCAATTGATGATCGCGCAAGCATCGCACGTCCAACAGCCCCTCGAGGCAGCTCTCAGCCACTACTCCCCCTCTTTCGAACCGACCCCGAAGCGACGACATCGCCCTACCAATATCCAGCCATGATGCCCTCAACGTCTCAGCTCGTGATGCTTCTGGCCACGGCCGCAGCCGCCGTCCACGCCGCGGGAGACACCCCCACCGCGACGACTCATGTGCCGGCGTGTACGGCCACCTCGTCAACGGGCAACGGCGGCTTCTTCGATTTGCGGCCAGACATGGCGTTGCCGCCGCCAGAGAATGGGAAGACGCCTAAGTCGGGCTTGTACAAGGACTACCACTCGCGGGGGTACGACTACGGCAAGAACTTTACGCTCAACATCTGCGGCGCCGTGGTTGATCCCGTCAGCGACGTGGTCGGGCTCAAGAAGAGCCAGTGGGCCAATGTCAGCGCATACTACACCACTCACAACAGCGTATACTCAATCGGGTTTGTCTTGGGCACTCTCTCTACTTTACCATCATGTTGCTAATGGTTGCTCTAGCTCTGTGTCGCTCGATTTGCACAGTCGCGGGAGAAAGCTGGTCCTGCAGTACACTGGCGGATCGCCGTGTGGGGAAAGCAGATCAAGTCCGGATAACGATCCCGACGACGACTATGATTACGACAAGCGGAGCTCGACATTTGACGAGGGCCTCTCATCGCCCGGCCATGCCCACGCAGTCGAGACGATTGACCGAAGCGAGAGCACGTCCAAGATCAGGCGCAAGTCCGCAACAATTTCCTTCCTGTGCGATCGCGATCCCGGAACGACGACGGCTGTTTCATTCGTCGGCGTCGATCCCGACGAATGCTCGTACTTCTTCGAAGCCCGATCGGTCCACGCCTGCGCCCATGCCGAGCCGCACAAGCCCGGCAGCGTTGGCCCCGGCAGCGTGTTCGGGCTGATCCTCGTCATTGCCGTGCTCGTGTACATCCTGGGCGGCGTCTTCTACAACCGCACCGTCGCGCACGCGCGAGGATGGCGGCAGCTCCCCAACTACAGCCTGTGGGCCGGCATCGGGAGCTTTTTCAGCGTGCGTCCTTCCCGGCCCAAGGCGGGACTGCCTCCTTTCCACTAATACGTAAGCTTTTTGTGTAGGATCTCTTCGTCATCTTGCTGTCGTCGTGCGGGCGCCTTCTGCCGAGCAGGAGAGGGTATCAGCATCTCGGGTCTGGCGGCATCGGGCGGAACAGCGAAGCGGAAAACCGGTTGATTGACCAGCTGGACGAGGAGTGGGATGACTAGAGTTGGCGTCTGCTGGCTCTTTTTCTCTTTGGTCTTTTTCTTCGACGACTTTGATCTGGCGGCTTGAGCCGGGTGCTCTATTTCTGTACGGGTCGTTGTCCCTATTTGGATGTACATATTACATGTTTTGTTCCGCTTTGACTCTGGTTGCACGGCATTCTCGGCGTTTCTTTGCTTTTTTATGTTTCTTGTCTGTTGTTTGAGCAGGAACGTGCCAGACTTCGTTGATCGAATTTCTGGCCCGTCCAATCCCTACCCTAGAGGAATACAAAAGAATGTGCAGTGTTTTGGCTTTGATATATGTTTCCATTCTGACTTTTTCATGTGTTTTCATCTTGAAGTTGTCACTGGGAACTCGGAGGGAAATAGGTGCTACTGGATCATAAAATAGGACATCAAGGCAAGCGCTTTTTGTTCTTAGCCCCTGACTTACCAAGCTCCACGTTGGACTTTTGTTGGAGAACTGCTGGGAAGTTTTGTTGGTTAATGTCTGTACCGTTGCACAAGACGGCGGCAAATTCTTGATTGTGGATATTGACGTGAGAATCCAGAAATCAGTTACAAGCTACTCCTACATCTCGATTCGATGTAGAGGAACTAGAGCCCCCAGACCAGAAGGAATGAGACTTGATCATCCTCGCAATCCCGGGCAAAGCGGTCTACGAAAGTGCTGGCGAACGTTGGGCCAGACCGGCAGATGCTCTTGTCCAGCCAGCCCCCCTCGACTCTGGTGATATGCGGGTTGCCGGCGGCGGTGGCGATGGGTGGGAAGGAATGGGCAAGATAGGTTCGCACAGGGCCTGAAAGATGAGTGTTCCTGGCAGGCTTTGTTTATATTGGGCATGGCAGATGTGAGGTGACGTGTGGGTTTTGTCCTCAGGGGAGGCTGTCGACTGTTGAGGTTTGCATTTTCCACCTTGAATCTTTGAGAAGCCCCTGGAATATTTGAATTTCGACTTGAAGTATATCAGGGTGAGGAGCTTCAAGATCTGGTTTACCCCCACGTGTTTCACTCCGTGATTGCGCTTGGTATCTTGTAGACTTTACATCACCAGAATATCCCGTGCAAACAGGCGTTCCCTCTCTCACCACCTCACCGTCCCGCATCCGAGATTCCGCATGGCCCTTCCCGTGACTACGTGTAATTTACTCCGCAGCCGCAAAATAGAAACAGAACATTACAGATTCGTAAAGCATCCCGTACCTTGGCTAGACCTTCTCTCAGCATTGTCTACCCATCTTCGCTCTAGAAGAAAATGTGTGTGTGCGTGGGTTTGGGTTGAACCGATGATATGATGGCTTCTTCTTTCGAGATGGACGAGAAACGGTATGCCGCCGTCGCAAGTTCGGGGAGGGCGATCTGCTTTGTGCCATCCGACTTGTTACAGAATGGTGGATAAGCGCTCTGCCTCATGTTGTGCTCTCTTGCTCTTCGTCTTATGGGTTGTCTTTGCTGGTGACATGAGACTACATGTGTTGTGTGACCCGGGTAGTGTTGATTACCCGGGAAAATAGGGCTTGTGTATAATGACCTTCAGCTGACGGAGCAATGGGGCGGAATACTGGATTCAGAGTTTAGATATGGAGAAGAGATGACGGTAAGGGGAGGGAGATTGGGAGTATGATGAGAGAAGGCTTGGATCCGTGTTTCTCGTCTCTTCTGTGGCCTATTCTGGTCTGAGCTTGGGGGCAGCGGGAGCGGGATTGTATGGTATTTAAGACGTAATTGCTCATGGACACTATCCAAATATCATTTTGAATAAGGCATTGCTTACAGTGTTGGAACTGAGAATGTCAGTGTGGTTGTGTTAATCTTCTCCCTTGACCCCTCATCCCATGTTCATCCATTCCCAGCTGTAAGCGGCCTTGAACAGTAAATGGGCACACAGCCTAGAAGGAAACCACCTTCCATGCATGAATGCACGTCGGGGCTGAATACATGACACAAGGTACGCTGGCATCGTGCCTCCATCTCAGGAAACCAGCATATTCTCTGTCCTCTCCTCGGGATCACCAGCACCTGCTAGCATTTCCCTGCACCGTCTCCAGCCCCCTGCCACATGTCATGCAGTCTGCCGAAAAAAAAAACTCCCAGTCTGCTCCCGCTCGTTCAAACACTTCCGTCAGGACCTCATCAAGGATCAGCGGCGTGGCTCCCAACCTTCACGGCCTACCCCGAGAAAATATGAATGAGTGTGGAGAGAGGGCTGCAGAGTGAAATCGGTGTGATGTGATCCAAGGCCCCTGGTCGACGGGAAGGAGCAGCGACGGCAGCTATGCCTGAATCGGGGGAGACAATCTTGATGTTGACAGGCTTGACGTTGCCGTGGCATTTCCGACAGGGGAGGCGGTCTGTGCAGGAGGTTGAGAATTTGGGGAGAGATGGTGGAGGAGGCTGGGCTTGGTAGAGGACGAAGAGGGGGAGAGGTAGGGAGAGACATACTTGCTGTTGTGTACAGGCATGCATATGGCCGCTACCAGTTGCATACACGAAGCCTCTTTGCTGCTTCTATGCATATTCTTCCACCATTCCACGACGTCGGTTCTGCCGTAGGCGCATCCAGCCTCCTCCCTTTCTGCTTCTCCGACGACGCCGGATGATGCTCCGTACGGAGGTCCTGCCGTACGACGAAGGGATAAAGGTATGGAGCATGTATGGAGTTCATCTCCTACAGCCGGTGGCGTGGGAACTGAACGTTATCTGTGACGCTCGGGCGTTCAAGGAACAACTCAGGGGTTGCTGAAGAAGAGTGTGTGGGGAGAAGGGGCATTTCCCTTTGGGTGAATTGAACAAATCTGCAGTCTGGCATGCCCCGATGTAGAATGACTTGCATCAACCTTAATCAAAAAGCTGATTATTGTCCGCGGCAACGGGAACGCAGTGGCTACTCTGCCTTCTGCAGGATCAAAACTGGGGAGGGTGCCGGGAAGCTGGGGAACGAGTGAAAGGGGGGCTGATGGGAGGATGAAGTGTGCTACTATAATCTGCCATTCTGGGGCTGTGATTTTCTTGAAATTGGAGAGTCTACATCAGAGGGGATTGTCGTATGGGAAATGATATTATGTGCGAGGTGGAAGCTCGATCAGGGCATGTGGCTTTCTGGACACTTCGAGTTTGCCAAGTGACGAGCAATTTGGGAAGTCTGTCACTGTCATTGAAGCTCCGTCTGGCAGCTGTCAGGGTTTAGGCGAAGCACCACTCGTTTATTGTCGTTCCTTACTCACATTATATTCGTGCAAAAAGCCTGACTATTGTTCTTCCGCCTACTTTTTTCCTCTTGCACCAAGTCTTCTCGTCGAGTTGGCAAGTTGTTGACGAGTTGATCCTCTTCACCATCCTTCTTTCATCACCATTTTTCATCTGCTATCGTAGCGGTCTCCGTTCTTGTCAAAGCCTGTCCGGCCCTCATTTTCTATCTTTTCTCCCGACAAGAACGGCACTTGACGGTTACTTTCTCGTCTGGTGGAATCTCCCAACCCGCTCTTCGTTTCGGTATCTTTTTGTTTTGTCTCTGAAGAACCGCGTCGTCGTTGGCTCCCCTTTGTTTCCGTGACCTACAGAGTCCATCATCATCGTCAGCCTCGACAACTCAAGGATACTCCAGCCAACGACGGTATGTCCCAACCCGCTCGCCAGCTCTCCTCCTTTCCCCTCCACCGCTTATCTGAAGACGGGAATCTACATCATCCCCGCGCATTCCAGATCTATGGCTAACCAGTCTCGCAGACATGGATAACAGAGAGCATCCGGGTAACGACGGTCAGTTGATCTGTTTGGTGCTTCTTGGGCGGGAACAGGCACACTGACTCTCCAAATCTGATGCAGATGCCCAAGGATTCGGAAACGATGCGTTCCCGAGCAGCCAAGACGGGCAGAACCCTTCTGGAACAGGTGTCGTCAACACGGCTCAAGGTCATGCTATTATATATGACCATCAATTTGACCCAAATTGCCTTGATTGTCAGAGGCAAACATTTGAACGCCTCGGTCTTCAGTCGTATGCACCGTCGGGAGCCGCACCATCGCTTTACTCGAACTCTGGCGAGCAGTTTGCTGAATATCCCGCCATGACCATGGCAGATGATACAATGTTCCAGTCTTTATCCGATTTTGAAGTATGTCCTGTCCTTGCTTCTACGCCGAGTCTACTTTCTCCCCTGGGAGATGCCGTACTGATCTTTGACGGCTGCAGGACGTTAACTTCTTTAACCAACCTTATTTGTTACAACCACAAGAAGAAGAAGAAGAATTACAGTTTCAGCAGCAGCAGCACCAGCACCAGCAGCAGCAGCAGCAGCAACAGCTGGAGTTCTCTTCTGCCGTGATGCCCCCTGAGTTTACTGCCGCTTTTGACCCACAGCAGCACCCTCAGGATGTGTTTGTTGAGCCTCCGCGTTTCTACTACAATCCTCCTCCCGTTGAGTCCTCTGAACTTTTGGACTTCAATTTTAATACTCTGCCATACCGTCCCGCCCAGCAGCCTCTCGCAGGCGAGACTTGGGTGCCGACTCAGGATAGTACGCCCTTTACCTCTGCGGCGCCCGAGACCATTAAGAATGAGCTTGACCAGGCCGCTGGTATCCCGATTATCCTGACGCAGCCCACGGAGAGTATGACGACAGCAACCGCCCAGACTCAGAATTCCTTCATGCTGGAGCCTTCTGCTGCTGGCAACCTCGCGCCCCCGTCACGCAGCTCCGTCGCTCCCCCTCGTCCACCACGCAGACTCCTGCCCGCGGTCAGTTCGCGCCGACCAGTGCACCGACAGCCTGAAGTTCGTGCAAGGAGGTCGCCCGTGATCCAGATGACACCCCAAGCAGCAGCCGAAAGAGCTGCCAAGGATCGTTTTCTCGTTCAGTCTCGCAGCGAAGGAATATCGTACAAGGATATTAAAAGACTTGGGAATTTCAAGGAAGCCGAGTCAACTCTCCGAGGACGCCATCGGACGCTTACCAAGGAAAAGAAGGACAGGCAGCGTGATCCCAAGTGGACGGACCTGGATGTAAGTTTGTTCAACAGCTGATTGATTTTGAACTTGGGATAGTCTCATCGAATCCTGTTCTAATAGATGTCTTCAGGATCACCTGCTGAAGGAGGCGGTGCAGGTGCTGGCCCATGGCCAGCACCCAGATAGAGCAAAGCTTTCGTGGATGGCCGTGTCCGTGTACATCAAGGAGCATGGCGGCTATGGCTTTGGGTATTCTACCTGCCATAAACGTTGGAAGCGCTTCGAGGCTGCTGGGCAGTTGGGGGAGACTGGCTATGACGATAGCTGGGAGGACGAGGACGACGAGGACGATCATACTGATGAAGGGTATGGCGAGAGCCAAGTTGACGAGCTTGAGCAGGGCCATGAGTCGAATCAAGGGGACGAGGACGACGACGACGGCGACGACGACGACGATGCGGCTGAGGAGTGAGCGCAGCATGGGCACGACGATCGTTGGGCATGCCGACGTGGCCTATTTTTCCTTCCAGTTCCTTTGGTTGCGGTTGTTGCCTCCTTCTTTCTTTTCCTCTTGTTACGTTGCGGATCATTTTGTTTTGTTTTCTTTTGTTCTTCGCCTTTTCAATTTTCGTTTCATCGAACCGAACGAGGACCAAACCGAGGTCTCGCACGCACAACCGGGAGTTACAGGGGCCAAGGGACATGGAATTTTGCTTTCCTTTCTTCTTCTACTTTTTCAACTTCATTTTTCTCGTTCCATTTTCGGTTTTCGTCTTTTCTCTTCTTGTTACCGCGCAGAAATGCCGCGTCCGCATTCGCCAGCAGACGCAGTGGTAGCAATGCCACCGATACCGGGGGATGAGGAACATCAAAACGGATAGGACAACTCAGGGCGGGCAGATCCGATTCACATGCAGTTTTCGTGTTGGAGTACATATTTTCTTTCTACGTCTACTTCTAATACATTGCTCTTCAAGCCCATTCATCTACGTATTGGCCAACTAAAGCTTGTTCTGCTCGTCCTTGACCTCTTCTCGCGGAACACCGATGCTCTTCAACACAGCCAGCAGTTGACCCGGACTCTTCTTCAACGCTTCCCACTCCGCCTCGCTCTTCACCAAGGCCGTACCCGCCAGCACCGTCCCATTCAGAGCGAGGAATCCAACCGCAGAAGACGTTTCGCCGTCTCGAATCTCACAACCATCGCTTAGTCGCGGGCATATCACCAGCCTGTTCCTCGTCATGGCCATGTTATAGCTGATCCTCGCTTCCCCAGTCGAAGGAATCTCGTCATCCGTTGGAGCCGTGTTCCCTGCTTGTGTGTGCTGAGCGACTGCTTGGCAGGCCTTTCTGTAGAGGCGAATGTACGCAGCGTGGAGGTTTGCCGGCGAAGTTTCTGTGCTGATGGGCTCTGAAAATGTGACAAAGGGTGTCTTTCCGAGGGATTCGGCTTTTTGAGCGAGGACGTCCCACGAGGAGTCTGTTTCCAAACCGTCTTTCATGCGGGATATGGGTAGGAGCTGGATATGTCTGTGAGGTTGACTAGCTCCAGAGTGGTCTCCCCCATTGAAGAATGCAAACAAGCCATCCTCCTTTTCTTCCCCCCCTTGTAACGCATCGACATTGTTGGCTGCCTTCCTCGCCTGTTCATACGCATCAATGCAAGCGAGCGTAGCCTGCAAGTCAGATTCCTCCAGCAAATGCGTCTGCAACCTGAACTCCTTTGTCGCAAGAATGAAGTGCTCCGGCACAACGGCAAACTTGTTCAGCACGAGATAATGATGCGGTCCCAGGTCTGTGATGAAGAGCGCGGCGGGGGGGTTGGCGAAGGGGTCAAAGGGTTTGCGGGGGTAAGCGGGATCCGGGGGAGGGCCTTTTGGCTTGTTGGCGAGGGAGGGGGAGAAGCGGAGTTGGAACTTGAAGCGTGTTAATCAATGAAATTGAAGATGGTCGAGGAGGAGGAGGAGGAGGAGGTTGGTTGGGACTTACGGGGTTGGAGTTGATGTGGAGGATGGTGACTTGGGTTGGGAAGTAGTGCAGCTCGTTGGCAGCGAGGGCTTTGGAAAAGGTCGTTTTGACGAGTTCGTGGAGGTTTGAGGGGGCTTTCAAGAGCGACATCGTGAGGTTGAAGAGGGTTGCAATAGTATGAAATGTATCGAAATGCCTCTATGCAAGTGAGTGAGTGAGTGTGTAAGAGGGTGAGATAGCAAGCCTGTATCACACTGGTGATGAGGTTGGTGGAAGAAGTGGTCCGTGCGCTAGAGCTTGGAAATGCCCCTCCATGGCGAATCTCACAATCATCGAGCATCACATGCAGAGTGCAGACCAGGTTCAACGAGGGCTGTTATTTTGCTTGGATTCGTGTGGAAATGCATGGATGTGGGTATCAATGACAATTCAATACGGCTATGCTATTTTCCAAGCCGGAAGCTATTCTTCATCATTCCCTTTCCACTCATACAGATGCATGCAAAGTAGTCAACATAATGCTTCGTCCATCTATATCCCCGGCAGACCAATCACTCCTCGCACAGCCGGTACGAATCTAGGCACGTAATAGACGGTGTATATAGCAATGATGGCGGCGAAAAGTCCAGTAAACTACATCATCGTCAGCTTCTTTGTCAGATCTTATTCCAACATAAGAGACATACCTTTTCGAACCACGTGTGAAAATAGATGGCTGTCATCAACAGCATCCACAGACTCAGAGCGATAAACCCAAGGGCCGTCTTTCCTCCAATGTTAAACGCAGGCTCTCCTGCGCCCTCTCCGATGGCCGTCTCCGACTCCACGCTGGCGCTCTTGACCGCCCCGTCCGACATGACGATGCTCCTCTCTTCGGCCAGCCGTCCGCTGAACCTCAAAGCCGGCCAGCCAACCTCGTGCATCAGAAAGGCACTGCCCAGCACCAGCAGGAACACGTGTCCCGAGATGTCGTGGCCGCCCTTCCATTTGCCCCCAGCCGCCTTACAGGCCACGGCCGTCAGCATTTCCTTGATAGACCCCCCTCCTTCCACGGAGACTTCTCTCTGCGCCAGCTCGCATTTGCCGCCAGTCCATCGAAAGCTGCGATCAATAATCGGCGGGCCAAAGAACCACTGCGTGACGAAGAACCACCATCCCGTGACCGCCACCCACCGGAGCGCAGCGCGGATCCGCCTCGCCAGGACGACCGCGGGCGGCGCCTTGCCGGTGGGCTGCATGAGCAGGAAGAAGACGAAGGCGAAGGTGATCCATCCCCAGCCGCGCTTGACGAAGACGACGTTGAAGATGTTGTTCTTGCGGGCAAAGTAGCCCGGGGCGATGCTGGGGTCCTGGTGGTGCGACTGCGAGACGTGGTCGTATGCGGAGGCGCGGACGTCGGGCGAGAGGATGGAGAAGATTGTGCCGAAGACGAGGATGGCGGGGAAGATGCCGAGGGCGATGCGCTCGAGGGGCGTGGGGAGATAGGGCGGGTTTCGCTTTACGGGTCGGGTTTGCTCGGTGGTTGTTGAGGCGGCCATTTCGTTGGAGTCGCGATCGAGGGAGGAGTTTGTCTTGGGGCGTCGAGATGCCATTCGTCGACTGATGGGGGAGTATCAGAAAAGAACAAGATGCTTAGACGCTCAATAAAGGATGGCCATCAGCGTGTCGCGAACATGGAGAATGGTGAAAGAGTTGTATGTAGAGGGAAGAGTTACCGTGGCTACAAGGCTGAGCTTGGGTAGGCGTGGATTCAATGATGACGTCGACCGAGGCCGCTAGAAGCTCTGGAACGATTCAGGGCAGCGGCGTGTGGGGGGTGAAGTCAATTTGATGGCACGCCCACGTCTGGATGATATCAGTTGGTTCTTTCAAATTGACGCGAAGCTGTATCGTCTCTTGAATATTTATTTTATTATTTTTTCTGGGCTTGGACTGAGATTTGTTCATTCTCTAAAGTTGGGACACAGCGTGTTGTCGTTCCCTTGTGCCCCAGAGCAGCATGTGATCCCGTCTCTGTGAGGTGTAGTAGTTGAAGCAACAGTGACAACTCGACAGCATCTACCCAGGACCAATGCAAGTCGCCAAGAATACCTAGATACTATCCTATTCATTCTTATTCATCTCTTGTCTTCTTATTGATCCTACAGCCTTACCCTGACTTGAAGTACACGCAGATGCTGAGCCACTCGCTCATTTCCAGGGTAGCAACGAAGCCGTCCAGAATCGGTGCTAGTCGATGCCCCACCCTTATCGCCATGCAGGAAATTCTCTGATCAGTCGCAATCTTGCAATTTCTCTTCCCTCTGGAATAGCTTCATACAAACCGAGGCGCCTTCCAACATCCTCAATGCAAACATGGCGGCCGGTGACGAGGCTCCTGTCGCTGGTGCGCCCCCGAGCGAGCGCAACGAGGCCAAACCCCAGGCTGCAGCTGCTGCATCTGCAGACGCCGAAGCAAATACAGGCGACCAGAAGCCTGGCAACAACAGCCGCGGCAAGGGAAAGAAGGGCGACAGAGGCCGAGGAGAATGGAGGTACGTTCGATTGTCCTTGCTCATGACCCGGTGGACTGGCCGCATGTACCAACGGCGCTGATTCAAGACTGTAGCCGCACCAAGGTAGACAAGCGGAAGCGCCATGACGAGTATCGCGAGTTCAAGCGCCGCAAGATCAGCGACATCGACAACCCCAAGGCGAACCCCTTCTCCAAGGAGGAGATTGAGGCCGAGGGCCGCCGCCCGAAGCGCAAGGTCGCGGTTATGATTGGCTACGCCGGCACGGGCTACAAGGGCATGCAGCTCAACGGCGACGAGGAGACGATTGAGCGCGACCTGTTCCAGGCGTTCATCAAGGCCGGCGCCATTTCCAAGGCCAATGCCGACGACCCGCGAAAGTCGAGTCTGGCGCGCTGCGCCCGTACGGACAAGGGCGTGCATGCCGCGGGCAACGTCATCAGCCTGAAGCTGATTATCGAGGACGAGAACATTGTCGACAAGATCAACGAGGCCCTGCCGGCGCAGATCCGGGTCTGGGGCATCCAGCGGACCAACAACAGCTTCAACTGCTACCAGTACTGCGATTCGCGGTGGTACGAGTATCTCATGCCCAGCTACTGCCTTCTGCCGCCGCACCCGCAGAGCTTCATGGGGAAGAAGCTGGTCGAGATCAACAAGGAGTACGGCGCCGAAGAGGAGACGAACGCACGACTGGCAGACGTCAAGGACTTCTGGTCCGAGGTCGAAGAGAAGGAGATTAAGCCCATCCTGGCCCGTCTAGACCCGGAGACAAGAGCAGCCGTTATCGAGAGGCTGCATTCCGAGGACGCTTTCGAGGAGACAAGCGAGGCGAAGAAGGCCGACACCGAACAAGCCGCCGAGCCGGCTGCTGCTGAGCCAGAGACGGCCAAGGAGGACGAAGACTATGTCATGGTTGACAAGGAGCAGCCGTCTGCAGAAAACGCCGAGCCGGCTGCTGACGATGCCGCCGCCGCCCAAAAGCCCGCCGTCGTCCTCGAGACCGTCCAGCCCAAGCGCCGCGAGCTGGGCCCGGTAGACTTTGCCCTACGCGACATCAAGGCAGCGTATATTGGCGCCAAGCGTGCGTACCGCGTGTCGCCCGAGCGCATCCAGCGGCTGCAGGAGGCCCTCAGCAAGTACGAGGGCACCAACAACTTCCACAACTACACGGTGCAAAAGTCGCACGGCGACCCGTCGTCGAAGCGGCACATCCGGTCCTTTGTGGTGAACCCCAAGCCCATCATCATCGGCGACACGGAGTGGCTGTCGCTCAAGGTGCACGGGCAGAGCTTCATGATGCACCAGATCCGCAAGATGGTCGGGCTGGCGACGCTCGTGGTGCGGTGCGGCACGACGCTGGACCGCATCACGGAGAGCTACGGGCCCAAGAAGATGGCGATTCCCAAGATGCCCGGCCTGGGCCTGCTGCTGGAGCGTCCCGTGTTTGAGAACTACAACAAGAGGGCCACGGAGACGCTTGGGCGGGAGGATATCGACTTTGACAGGTACAATGACAAGATTGAGGCGTTTAAGCAGGAGCAGATTTACTCGCGCATCTTTGGTGTCGAGGAGAAGGACAACTCGTGAGTTTTGCCGTACTTGCTGACGTATCGAGAGGACCGAACTGACATGATTTACAGATTCCACACCTTCTTCACGCAGATTGACCAGTTCAGGTCAAACCACTTCTTGTGGCTGACTGCCGGCGGCATGAAGGTTGCGACGATTGACAAGGCGAGTGGAAAGCTGCAGGATGTGGACAAGCAGCTGGGCGATGAGGACGAGGAGGATCCCGAGGGCGGAGAGGGTTAAGGAGAATAGCTATAGATGCTGCGATCGTGTGATTCAGTTGTCAAAGTCTGGGATAAATATCTAGCGTTTCACCAATGGATATCCTTTCTATCATTTCACGTGTTCCAGTCAAATTGGTGATATCCGTCACCTTCTATAGGCATCCATGAATCTGGTACCCCAAATGCAAACTCCCAACGCCCCGTAAAGAAAAATCACTCCCAAACATCACCGTCCAGCCCCAGAAGACGCAGACGCAGCAGCAGCCGCCGCCGCCGCAATCTGACTCTCCATCTCCTCCCTAACAAGCGGCTGCCACGTCGCCCCATTACCCTCCGCAAGCGCCTTCATCCGAGACGCCTCCATGTCGTTGAGCAGGTCCGCAACGCGGTGGACGTGCATGTCGAGCTGGTCCTGCTTGAGCTTGCGGTCGTCGTCCTCGATGCCGAGGGGGCCAAAGACCCAGAGTTCTTTGATTTTGCGGGATAGGGTTAGGAATTCTTTGATGGAGGTGTACTTTTTCCCCCCCCACCTTGTCAGTCTTTTTCGTCTTTTGTTTCTTTGGAAGTTGGGCTGGGGGAATGGAGATTGTTTGAGGTTGAGGGAGTGAAGGGGAGATGAGGGGGGGTGCGTACTAGTCCGTCGAATTCCATCTTGATGGATATGCCGGTGACGGCCATGGCTTCGGGGTTGGCGTTGTTGCGGTCTTGTTCTGCTTGGACGGTGGCGAGCATCATGAGGGTGCGGTAGCGGGTGAGGATGTCGGCGACGAGGCGGTTGTGGTTGTCTGTGATGATGTGATATGAGATGAGGTTGGATATTCATGTGTGTGAAGAGACATGGTGAGGTGCCCAGGTTGGGTATGCAGGTTACTGGCCGAACGAGCGATATCGTAATGGGCAGATATTCAGTTTTTTCAGAAGTAGATATATGACTAGCTCTTGGCCAAGGGCAGACGAAGCATCGTGTAATGAAGGCACGGCGATGAAGGGCTTACCCATCAAATTGGACGAGGCTGGCTGTGAGCGGTCCATGTCTGTGACTGGTTGAGTTTGTGCTTTGCTTTAAGACGCGGTTTGACGCATGAAGCTCTGCGAGATTGAATGATGAGTAACGATGCAGCTGGAGGGTTGATTGATGCAGTTCCCGTTTGGGCTTGGGCTGTTCTGTTGCGGGTTTGATGCTGGATGGAGTTTGTGTCTGTCGAGATGAAAGATGGGGAGAGTTGGGCTGAGGCTAGAGGAGCGGTTGGTGGGGCTGGCGGTTATGGGATGGCTAAGAGGTGAGCTGGGACAAGGCATTGCTGAGAATCGGGCATTTACTGGTCCATTCGAAACATATGACAACGAGAATATTGTTACACACGGTTGACTTTCGCTATGGAATTATATCGTAGGGAAAGGGAGCGAAGAATGGAGCGAAAACAGATGTAAAGACAAGGTGAACAAGTTGGCCTAGAATGAACTGAACCGACGATCAGCCATCCAAGAGCGCTTAGCAACCCACTCACATCTTGAGCCTCGCCCAAAAATCCATCCATCTCCAACCCACCACCAACACACCGAGTGAGCCTCGCCGCATGCACCACTAGCAGCAGCTGCCCCAGCGAAGTGGATAAGCCGAATCCTGACAGCCCTGTAGCAGAGCCTCTTTGTGTCGGGATTTTCTGTCGTCTGACAAATGGACCAAGTCGATCCAAAACCTCATCAGCAAGCCCCCCTGCAGCCGTAGCGCTCCTTGGCGCCGTTTGGCGGGCTGTACCTTGGTCCCATTCTACAGTACAGTACACCCTGCTGAAGGATTTCTTGCGATAGTTCCTGCTGTTATTTGTCAGGATCCTGTCTTTGTGAGGCTCTAAAATGGGGAAGAGAGGCGTGGCGGTGTTGCGTTGCGTGGAGAGCCATCGCTTGAATAGCCGCCGTGTGTGGAACCGCTTCCAAGAGCTGAGAAGAGGACACAGAGAGGAAGATGAACACAAGACAAGATCCCAAGAACGATGTTCCAAAGTCGACGAGAGGAAGAATAAGATTAAAGATCGTCAGTAAGCACAAGGTGATTCGACCCAACCGTACAAGCGTCCCCCAAAACCCTCGACTCCATCCCAGGAAATAAAGAACCAGCACACAAATCCTCCGCAACTCCCTGCTCATCACTCTTTCACCAATTCAATCCCAACCAAAAATCCCCCCCCCGGACAAAAAGACAAGGCAACCTGTCAACCCGTGCCGCCCATCTCCACCCTCTCATGTCGCGCCATTGGCCCATTCGCACAAGCTGAAAGACTCCATCGCCGAACATGGAGGCCGATCCTTCGCCTGGGACGAAAGGCGTAGGAAGATGAGAGGCGCCCCAGCCGGAGCTTTGTTCTGAGTGGCTGATGTGCATGCGTGCTGATGTCGTCCCAAGGGAGGGGGGGAGGAGGCAGGGAGACTGGGGAGATGAGTTGGATGAGGAGGACATGTGCTACGCGAGCTCTGTGGCTAGCGGGGTGGAAGTACTGCAGATGGGAGAATGCGTGGTGATGGGGTGTTTGTGTGGTGGTGAGGGTACATGTCAGTTGATAGTGTGAATGGGATGGATGGAAGAGGGCTAAAGATCTGGACCTTGTCTAGCTCTTCTCTGTGAGAGCTCGCCTTTCTTTTCCTCTTCCTCTTACTCTTCTTCTTCCTTTCATTCTTCTTTGCCTGATCTTCTTCTTGTCCTCTCCAGCTACGTCTGACGTGTACGCATCGTTGATCAATCTCGAGTTGTGCTCGATAACCGCCATCCGACGACGATCACACCATAATCTCAGCTATAGATGGCTTTTTGACGCGTTGAAGCTTCTCTACTGCTTTCCCCTTTGCCATATCCTCATCAAAGCTCCTCTCCTCTCACCGTAATCCCCCAAACCTCCCAATGGCCGCCATAGACTCAACCGCCACCCAGGCCATCACCAAGCCCGCCGTCCCCGTCGTCACCTCATTCCCCTTCAACCCCCTCACAACAACCTTCACCCGCCCCTCCGACTGCGACGGCATCTTCGCCTCCTCCTTCCTCTCCGGCATCGACTTCTCCAGCTCCTGCGTCCCCAAGGGCTTCCACACCGACGAGACGTCCTACTTCTCTCCGGGCCTCATCTGTCCCTCGGGCTACTACTCCGCCTGCCACGACAACATTGGCGCAAAGACCATCACCACAGTCACATGCTGTCCCACGTACGGCACTGATGTGTCGCTCTCGTGCGTCACGGCGAGCACCCTGAGGAGCGTCTGGTCGACGCTGTTCTGCACCTGGATTGCGCCCGACGGAGACGGTACCGTCTTGCCCATGACGGTGAGCAACGGCGGAACGACGAGCACGGTGCAGGGCGGGTTTACGGCGCCGGGCGGGCTGAATGCGTACGGCATCCGGATGGTGTATCAGAAGACGGACACGGAGACGACGACGATGGCGACGACGAGGACGTCGCCCACGGGGAGCGAGGCCACGACGGCGACCAACACCGGCCTGCCGGGCAAGACGAGCGAGGCGTCGTCTGGTGGCCTGTCGTCGGGCGCAAAAGCCGCAATCGGGGTGGGCGTTGCCGTGCCGATTTTCGTCGTCGGGCTGGCGCTGGGACTCTTCTTTTGGTGGTGGAGGAGGCGGAAGCAGTACAACCGGGTGCGCGCGGGCCAGGCGACGCCGCCGACGGAGCTTGCTGGGCACGAGAGGCCGTCGCCGAGCGAGTTGTCGAACGAGGGCGGGATGGTGCACAAGCCGGGTTACGTGGCTGAGGTGCCGGCTCAGGAACCCCCTGCTGCTGAACTGCCGGCGCCGTTGAGGTGAGGGTGCGGAAGCGTTGGAGGAGTTGCTTGCTTGGGAACGTTTTTGGAAAGGGATACCTATGAGATGTCTGGCTTGAGTTGGAGAAGTGGGTGTGAAGGTGTGGGACGAAGCCAGGACCTTGATTCTCGGTGTAAGCGTTTGAGCGATATAGAATGATTGGGAGCTTTCGTCATTTCAGTTACAGAGTTGAGCTGACCTTATGTTGTATATAGTTCATGGCAGGGACATCGTTTGCAAACAATCGCGTGATGCAATTGCCTTGGCTCAAGTTGTCACGAAGGCTGTGCTCTTCAGCTCTGTCTTGTACGCCACATGCATGCTTCTCGTCCAATGTCCGGCTTCCTTTTCCTGCAACAGTATATAAGCAAACACAGAACAGTCTCACCTACTTCAACCCCGTCACTCATAATCGGAATCACAGTTTTGAATGGTGGCATTTCTGGAACTGAGTTACCATGGGGAGTGTTCCATCAGTAAGTTTGGCCCTGAAAGAGACATGAGCGGCTTATCGGCACTGACTGACGATGGAGGAATTCATTAAGCTTCGTTTGCTGTCTTGAGCTCTTCAAAGACGGATGGATGCCTGCTTTTATATGCACTTCTCGTATATACTTCATCGATTACTCCGTCTATATAAGGTATCTATATCAAAGACCGCTTGACATGAACCATCGCTCCTCTTGCACACATATACACCCCCTACTCATTGTTCACCAACACATATCGGTACTTTGCCTTGCCAGCCTCCATATCAACAATCGCCTTATTCGCCTCGCTCATCGGCCACATCTCGACCCACGGCTTAATCCCCTTATCCGCCGCAAGCTGCAGCATCTCCCGAATCTCATGCGGCGACCCCATCAAGCTGCCCGTCAAGCTCCGCCGACCAAACACCACGGACGTGGCCCCAACCTTGAACTGGCCGTCGTCCGGCAAGCCCAGCTGGACGAACACGCCGTCCCGCTTCAGCAGGCCCATGTACTCCGTCAAGGGCATGTTGGAGCTCGAGATGGAGCAGATGATGAGGTTGAGCGACCGGGCGTGCTTGGTGGCCCAGTCCTCGTCCTCCGCCGTGGCAATGTACTCGTCCGCCCCGAGGGCGAGCGCGTCGTCGCGCTTGTCTGCCCGCCGCGACACGGCCACGACGCGCTCCGCGCCCATGGCCCTCGCGAACAGGATGCCAAAGTGGCCCAGGCCGCCGACGCCCAGCACGCCCACCGACTTGCCCTTGAGCCGCTGGTCAACGGGGCCCTGGCCGCCGTTGCCAAAGTGCGACAGCGGCGAGTACACCGTGATGCCGGCGCACAGCATCGGCGCCGCGTGCTCGCTCGGCAGGCTCTCGGGGATCTTGAAGGCGAACTTGGCCGGGCAGCGGTGGAACCGCGCGTATCCGCCCATGCTCGTGCCGCCCGCCTTGGTCAGGTACTTGCCGCCGTACGTGGGCGTGATGCGCGGGCAGTAGACCTCGTTGCCCGAGGCGCACGCCTCGCAGTCGGAGTGGTCCTCGACCGTCTCGGGGGGGCTGCGGCACTGGCACGAGTCGCTCTGGGCGCCGACGCCGACGCGGTCGCCGACCTTGATGCCCGTCTGGGAGGCGGCGACGGAGCCGACGCGGACGGCGGTGCCGACGATTTCGTGGCCGACGACGATCGGGTATTCGGTCGGGCCCTGCGGGTTGAAGTTAGTGACACTGATTTGTCTCATCATGGGGATGTGAATCCCCTGGTCAAAAAAGGGGGGGGGGGGGGGGGGGGAACTGCTTACCCAGCCTGATCGAAGCTTGTGCAGGTCAGAGCCGCAGATGCCGCAGTGTGAGATCTTGATATCAATGTCTGTTTCCTCGAACGGCTTCACGTCGAATGGTTGCCAGACCATGTTGCCCTTGGCGGCGTCCTTGTCGAGGCCGACCCAGCCCTCGAACTTGGGTTCTTCGGAAGAAGCCATTGTTGCAACTGAGTTCTGATTTTTTTTTTCCAAGGATATCGGTAAATGGAGATGAGGAAGAGAGTGGTAGTTTCACAGAGTCTCAGTCAATGGTCTTTTCAGAGCCAAGCCGATTCTACAGCTTTGCGCCCCTTCTTTTATATATCTCATTGTCAACTTGATAACGGGGGCCCCTTTATTACATCATTAACTCAAGCATGGAAAAAAAGAGAAAAAAGGCTTCTAGACACGGTCTCTTCGGGGTTCCATGACTCCATAGCAGTTCCACTTTCGCCATTGCCGGGTGCCGAGGCCGTGGTCCCGCGGCAAGATCCATCGGCGTTTAGAGGCGATACCGTTAGTTCCTCCGGACCTTTAACTGCGATGAATTCTAGGGATGCCTAAAAGATGGTTTTTTTTTTTTTTTTTCTCCCGCTTGGTTTGATGGGAGGTCAATGACTGTAGTTGACCGGGGAAGGTTCGGCGATTTTGCTGACAAAAACGTTGGATCGCGTTCCTCGGCTTATGTGGACGAGATCAGATTAGAATCTTACATACTGGGTTTCCTAGGCCGGATGAAGAGATGGGTGGGCTGTTACTGGCTTAAGTCCGATCGGAGGGTGGTGGGTTGAGTGGATAAGTCGGCTTGATAATCTGCCGTTTTTTCGGTCTTTCTATCAGTTGTGGTTGATACGATCGGTTTCGAAAGATCACGACTCTCGAGTCTCCACTGTTGCCGTCTTCAAGTGTCCTCTTTTAGCGGAGAAGATTCTGGCATTCATGACGTGGGTTGAAGGTCAAGTTGAGGAAAAGCTTGCCTCTGTACTGTGTTCTTGTGGCTTGTTTAGAGGCGAAAGAAGCTCGAGTGAGCTTTTCACCGTGAGCCACTGTTCCAGGTCTTCTCTGCGACGGCTGATGCGTGGCGAATTCACAGCCTTCACCTTACATCTACCAAAAGAGAAGATGGCACATGACAAAATGCTGAATCCAGATTGATGGCTGAGATCTCGATAGCAGAATGAGTCTCTCTGCTGATTCTAGGGTGCCATTAACAGACTGACGCCCATATGCTGAGTCGTAATACATCAGCAACCCACATGGCAGCGGGTGATGGCGGCAAGCGCCGAGAAGACCTGCGATATCCACTTGAATGCTAAGATCTACTACAGCACGCGCCTACATACCGGTCAATTCAAGCGCGTGTTCCTATCTGGCATCTTTCTTGTGCACATAGGTAACTTCTCTGGCCCTCGGACTCCTTGGACCGAGATTTGACATTGATAATGACAACTCGGGAGAGTCATTTGAACCAAGTATCGTATAAACCTACCAAGGTGTATGTAACACTGCGCGATCCGCAACGAGAGCATCTCTCGAGTGCATCTCGTCTTCTTCTCTGGCCAAAGAATTATGCTTCAAGAGATTGTAGGTTTCTGGCCTTAGTTGCCTCCCGTGAGATTGTGCTGTAGATGCCGCTGGAAACAATCGTAGCACCACACTGAGCCCCGAGCAGCGAGCACTCAGTTGTCAACTTTTCAAAGCCAGGATGGGATCGACCTTCAATATGCCGAGAAAGCTTGATCATATATGTAGGATACGTCTTGTTGACACGTTCAACATTGTCCACCGTTCTTCTTCAAGCTAAAGGTGCAGGTGAGTAGACGTAGACGTTGACAACGAGAAACACGTCCGATGCGTCTGAATCCATCACTAGACGAATTTCGTTGTCCTCTGACATGTAAACATGACGGAGCCATCAGACAAGCTTTAACAGAAAGTTGAACAACCTTCAAAAGCTGACGACTAACCTATCCCGTAGACATTGTGGGAGGAAAGCCAAACAGCAACAGCTCACTCTCGTTCAGCTAGACTGTTATGTCCAATGACATCTCAAGCGTTAATTGTCAGAGCTCGAACATAGTGCAACATCAGCATGTCAGAAATGGGGGCAAAAGACACGTGGTGCGAATAGGTTAGGTCAAAAACCGCGAATCTCTAAACGACTTTGCTGAGGATCATGCAACTTAAGCCAAGTTTGGCAAACTTTGACAAGGGTGTTGGAAGGAGTAGACTCAATCGAGGCACATGATTCTCAGCTGTTTTGAACTCATTTTTCAGCAAACTCAAGCCAGGACATCGACAGCCCATGCTCAAGTAATACGATGAATATATAATGGTCTTTTCAGGAACAGCGCCGGTCTCACTTGCATTTGACGGCGGGAATCCTGTAAATTGAGACCCCTAAAATATTCCTATAATAGTTGCAAAGAGCTGCCTACCTTGGTTGTCTAGCGAGTCTGCATTAGTACGGCGTCAAAGAAGTTCGAGACTGTAGTCCGCCTTGTCTATCGCGAGCCGACTTGCGGTGGTCAGCATCCTGCCAGCATGATCGTGTGCTCGTGAACCAGCCCCCTTCTCATCTGTGCAGAATTCATGTGTTACACTTGTTTCTTCTGTCGGGATACACGGCCCCTATATCTGTGCAACTTGATTGCCGTCAAACCAGAAAGGCCAAAGACCGTGTAATATATAAGGTACTCAGCTCTCAGGCCAAGTCAAAATCGTCAGCCGTCACCTCGAGGGCAAGCAAATCTACTTCAGTTGAGCCTCAATGGGCTGAGTCATGCAACTTGTTCTCTGCCTCCACCCCCAAGCTATAGCTTATGTACTTTATTTTTAGAACACCTCTGTTCTTGAGTGGGACGATGTTTTCGACCATTGCACCCAAATTTGGACCACTGGGTCATAGTATCTTGCTGCAGCTAATCAGGCCCGAAATTGGCAACGCCAACTAGAAGAATGTGCTTCGCCACGATGCGGCTTTGTGTCAACAATGTTACAAGTTTTAGCAGCAGAAATGGAGAAATGCTTCAGCCGAGGCTCTGCCTTTCTCATCGTCCAGAGCCATTGATCAGTGAACAACCAACAGCGGCGGTGTGCTGATGCTCCTGGCCAGCCTGCCATGGCCCCCAGAAAGAGATGGCCGGCCTGGTTGTTTCGTTGGAGGCTCCGAGGATCGAGTCTGACGATTCGATGCGGAGCAAATCGCGATCACACAAAGCACCAGCCTAAGAAATAAGAATCTTCGCCCCCCTTACCTGAGCCCGCCGCCCCATGCACGCAGCCCAGACAGGCCCTGTACAGTACATTCATGTGCGCCGGGCTGCTCCGTCGAATGGTGCCAAGGCAAGTCCGTTTGTAATGCGAATGCTCGTATTGCTGCTAGCTCGAAGACCTTGCTGCCTCCATGGGCTCGCAACTGCTGAATTGCGTCTGCTGGACCAGGCTTGGGCGCAAGCCAATTGGCGCCCATCAGCCGGGAATCACGAACAGGCGTTGGTGCTGGGCTGAGCTTGGCATTGAACCTCAAAGCTTGTTTGTGAGGAACTCCCTGTACACGACCGTGGTAAAATCTCTTCTTTTCTGGGGCCTGGAAATTGTCGACTGTGACAGATTCCGGCTTACTCCTCCCGTTCTGACGCGGCCTCCTGGCCCACCGGCCAGTGCCCGTTCCCATGGATGTTGCCTTGCTCGGAGCTTTGCAACCAGTACTACGAGCAGTCATCTTGCTGTGAGATGAATCCTCACCAGACGTCCCAACACAAGCTCACCGTCTCTCGTCTGTGTGTCCCGATTATAGGTAGCGGCGGTCCGTACCCGTAGACGCTGACGCTAAGCACTTAACTCGTCGGCCAGCTACGTGCAAGCACGGTAGAGGCCAACAGAGACAAGGAAGTGGCTGCAAGTGCCGGTCATGGAGGATGGAAAAACCTGATGATGGCTCACCCTAAAGTGACTAAAATAGAGGAAAGGGGCCCCGTCCGGAAGGCATTGCGGCTGATGGAGCTGCTCCGTTTGCTGGACCCAACGGGGACCTCGTATTGGCCGAGTTCTCGGCCGTGCAGAAAGATTGCAACAGCGGACTGCCTCCAAGAACCTCCACCGCGGGCTCGTAGCCTCTTGGCTAAGGGGTTGACAGATGGTGGCCGCGGCGGCTTCTTCTCAGTTTGCTGCGCAGCCGGTTGACGCTCAGACCTCGGTGTTGTTGATAGAGTTTGGTGATGTTCCCCAGATGGCTTCGTCTGCAGCCAACCCGACCGCAGCACGCACCGTCCAGCGCACCCACCCGCCGTCTCCTGCGTCGAAACTCATGCCCTGTTTCGACCCCCTTGTCCGCCGTGGGTGGCGCTGCATGGCTTGCATGGCATGGGAGGGTCGTCGAGCAAAAGATGAGACTGGTTCTGCCCAATCATGCGGCTGCTGCATGTCAGCGACTTCTCACGTCTTCCCTGCCGCGTATCTGCCCAGCGGATCGGCCAGCAGCGGTACCTCTGGGCTCACGCTGGCCAGGTACCGTTCGACGACGAGCTGCTTGCTGCTGTATGTAAGCAGCCTCCTGAGAAGCCACCTTGTTTCAGACGGCGGGTCTGCATGGAACCCTCCGCTTGGACGGACGAATTGGATGGTTGCGCCATGGAGACGCCGGCTTGCATGTGTTTGCAGAAGAAGAAACAGGGGCAGGCGAGGGAAGAAGCAGGAGGATGAGAAGAAGGACGAAGAGGCTCAACAGGGGCAGAAGAGCTGCGAGAGGAATGGGTGATGCGCTGAAGATGGTGAAGCGAGGTAGAGAGGAATTGGAAGGGAGAATGTGTGACGATTTGGGAATAGAAACCTGGAATTACAAGGGAGAAAATGTTTGAGCCTGAGGAAGCAAACACAGTGACACAATCAGATCGAGGTGTGTATCTGTACACGAATTCTGCTTACCCAAGCCCAGGTGCAGGTGAAGGAGAGTGTCGAGGAGCATGCAACCCCATGTACCCGTTACCCGTGCCAAAGCCAACACGCACACACCGTCGAGCCCCGAAGCTCCCACGGACCGTTAGCAGCAGCTCACTGCACTAGAGCCCGGTGGCGCTTCAGGGGTCGACGGCACTGTGCCTGCGCCCTACGGCCCTCGCAGGTGCCTGAATCGATCCCCGCGCCTCGTGGAGGTGCCCTGGTGGAGGTGCCCTGGAGCTGCACCTGCACCTAGAAGCAGCGCTAGAACCGACTCGACGCAAGATCCATGCCCGAGGCCAATGCGACCTGGTGATATTTTCAGCATCGACCTGGCCTGCCTCTCTCTCTCTTTCTCTTTTCTGCCTCTCCTCCCCTTTCTCTTATATCCTCGTTCCTTGCCTTTGCGTCCCCTCTTTTTCCTCTCTTTTTTCTTCTTCTTTTCTTTCTATTTCTCTTCTTTCATTACCGACTCACTGCCCTGTTGCCGGGTGTGTTGCAGTCGTGTGACTTTTTTCTTTCTTTTCTGCTTGCTGCTTGCCTCAGTCATTGTCTTCAAGTTGCGGCCTTTTCGACTTTCTTGCACTCTTTTCAACCTCAACTTTTCTCAGGCGCCCGCTCAAAGAACGGCTGTCCACTTCTTTGTCCGCCGTACAACAGACTCCCAAAGTCATCTGGAGCCTGTCACCTCTCAATTGAGAAGATAAATACCGCATCGCGACGCCCATATTCAGATCGACCGCAGCCATGTCGGACGGCGAAGCATTCGTCCCCACGGAGGTGACGGCCGTGGGTCACTCGCCCAGCCAGGGCAACGAAAAGCATCGCGGGACCAGCATGGAGATCCCTCTGGAGCAGCAGCAGACGAACGTGCCCGGCTCAAGGATGGCCATGCCGCTCCCCGTCAACCGACGGCACACGCTCAACCTCGAGGACTACTTTGCCGGGCCTCGCGACATGGACAAGCATTCCAAGTGGCCCCTGTTCATGCAGATGCACGGTAGTATCTTGCCCAAGATGATTGTGCCGCTGATCTGCATGTCCGCCTGGAGTACCTGCATCACCCTCATCTACATGAAGGCTCACAAGAACATCGGCGTCAACTCCATCCTGCTGACGGTCCTCGGTTTCGTCGTCTCCACCGGCCTCAGCTTCCGTGGTTCCACGGCATACGAGCGTTATGCCGAGGGTCGACGATTCTTCGCCTCGTTGGTGACGTCGTCGCAGGCTCTCGGCCGAGTCTTCTGGATCCACGCCAAGCCCCTGCCGGATGTCGACACGCGCAGGCAGATTCTCTACAAGATCAGCGCCATGAACCTGGTGGTTGCGTACTCGATTGCCCTCAAGCACAGCCTGCGATTCGAGCCCTACACGGCATACCAGGATATAGAGCACCTGGTCGGCCACCTGGACACCTTCGCCAAGTCTGCCACCTCCACCATGCCCACCAACATTGGAAAGAGGAACTTCTTCAAGTCCGTCGGCGACTACCTGGGTCTTTCGTTCGCTGCCAGCAACCCCCGGAAGCAGCTCAAGAAGGCGGCGAAGCCGCTGGGAAACCTGCCGCTCGAGATCCTCAACCACCTTGCCGTGACCATCGACGACCTGGTCAGCCGCGGCCAGCTCCCCGTCCCCATGCAGCAGACGCTCGCCTACAACAACCTTGCCGCCCTCAACGATGCCTTCACCGGCTGCCAGCGCGTCTTGAACACGCCTCTGCCCATCGCCTACAGTATTCTGTTCCAGCAGATCACATGGCTCTATGTCATCCTGCTGCCCTTCCAGATGATCAGCGTCCTCGAATGGATCACCATTCCCGCCACCACCGTCGCGTCTTACATCATCCTCGGCCTCCTCTTCATTGGCCAGGAGATTGAGAACCCCTTTGGCCACGATGTCAACGACCTTCCCCTCGACACCTACTGCGAGCAGATTGCCCTCGACATGGACATTATCGCCTCGCACGCCAACTACAGGCCCGAGGACTTCTTCTTTAGCTCCGAGAACGTGCCCCTGTGGCCCGTCAGCGCCGCGCCTGCCGACACCTGGCTGCAGCGCAGCGAGGCCAAGCTGAAGGAGACGATCCGGACCAAGCCCAACAAGACGTTTGAATGGAGGCGCTGGAGGGGAGACAAGCTCGACGACGAGGAGTCTGCCAAGACTGATTAAATGCAGTGCTGCGATAATTTTGAGAGATGTGTTTCGCTTTATGGCATACGAGGATAATTGTATATGTGGTGGCTTTATGTTTCAGGGTCTTGCGTTTTGCTTTTGTGTGTGCACCCAAAACGACGGAAAAACATAAGAAAAAAAACAAGACGGCAAAGGAAAAAGGAGCTGGACTGGGTATTTCTTTGGGATTCTAATTTTCTTTCCATCATTTCAAGCATTTACATACAGGGCTTTTAAAAGGAAAGAATTTGATTACGGCAGCACGGCGTCTCACGCAATTATCACTTGCGTTCAAGGCCGGCCCGCGGAGAGACAGAGGGGTGAGAAAACAGGGCTTTTCTTTCTTTCTTTTTCTTGCTGCTGGTTTACGGTGTATATACACAGGCAGACATTTTAGCCCTTGTTTGATTATACCAATGGATGTGCTGCCACTTGGGGGATGCTTGTGATGTGCTTGATATGTGAATGGAGGGGAGTAGTCTTGAGCATTAGGATATGTTGCTCATGGGAGAATTGTGGCTTTGTTTTGCTTGGCTAGGATGCTGTTGTAATTAAACTGATTCATGCAACATTCAGTGTAGTTCAGTGTGACGATGAAAGTGTTCTTGATTCGTCTATTTGCCGTGAAATTGCGTTTATATACATGTAGAAAACATGAGACTCTTGATGCTGTCTAAGCAAACGTCTTTTTTTTTTTTCCCAAATCATCTGCTTCGTATCTCACTCTCCCATTTTATCCAAAGGAAAATCTCATCGACTCCCCACATTCCACACGACCATTTTATATGTACCATCCCTTTCTTCATAAACGTTTACTCATCCTCCTCTTCACGAAGAATCTTGTGCGACTGCTTATCCTCCGGCAGCCACCTGACGAAAATCGACAGCGACATGGCAATGGGAATCAATATCGCCCACACGAGGTGCCCCCAAAGGATCTGGTTCCTCACGCCAATCGCAAACATGGCGGTCGAGACGCCCGGGACAAACGACCGGATGGCACTAGCGGCGGTCATGGCCAGGGCATTGAGGGTGCCCATGACGTGCGGGTTGGGGGAGACGTCGTTGAGGGCGAGCTGGATGGCCGTAAAGGCCATGGAGACGCCGGGGCCGACGAAGGCGACGACGAGGGCGACGGCCCAGAACACGGCGACGGCGGGCTCGGTGTCTATCCGCAGCAAGAGGTTCATGACGATGTAGCCGACGAAGAAGAGGGGGTAGACGGCGACGCAGGCCGTCATGGAGCCCTTTGTGCCGATGCGGCGCTGCAGAAAGGGGAAGGCGACGATGAGCCAGGTGGCCTGGCTGGCGCCTTGAATGGCCATCCAGACGGAGATGCGGAAGGGCGAGAACTCGACGCCGCCGAGGCGGACGGGGGTGAAGAGGTAGACGGGCAGGATGGCGGTGAAGGCGAAGGCGAGGAACATGACGTGCGTGTAGACCCAGATGACGATGCCGACGCCGGGCGCCTTGAGGAGCTCCCAGGTGGAGAGGCGGTGCGGCCGAGCTGGTGCTGCTGAGGCGCCGTGGGGGGCGGCGGGAGAGGCTTCGGGTTCGAGCGTCTCTTCGAGGTAGAGCATGGAGAGGACGATGCTGACGATGTTGATGAGGGTGAGGGCCACGCCGGCCAGGATGTAAGGGTAGTCCTCGAAGAGGCGGATGCCGCCAAAGAGGCCCGGGAACTGCTCCGCGGGGTCTGCCAGCGCACCGCCGATGATGGGCCCGAGGAAGATGCCGACGTTGTTGGCAAACGCAAACCAGCTGAACGCAACGGCCTGCGTCTCCGAAGTGGTGTGGTCCGAGAGCATCGTCCGGATGACCAGCCCCGAGCCGCTGAAGACGCCGGCGAGGCACCGGAACAGGATCATCTGCCAGATGGTCGTCGCGACGGTGAAGAAGAAGGTGGCGACGGCCATGCCGATGAGCGTCCACAGCAGCACGGGCTTGCGGCCGACGGTGTCGGCCAGGTGGCCCCAGAAGTAGAGCACCACCATCTGCGTGGCGGAGAAGAGCGACTCGATGAGGCCGCTGTAGAAGCCGACGTCCGAGTCGGGCAGGTTGCCGTTGCGCTGGACCATCTGCGCGATGAAAGGGAAGATGGCGAAGAAGGCGATGGGCTCCATGGCCTTTGCGAAGCAGAGCAGGAAGACCTGCATCCCGGGCAGGGGCTTGCCGTGGTGGTGCGTCTTGGGGGCGGCATCCTCGACGTCGTGCGGTTTGCCGGGGAGGAGGAGGGATGCTTCTGAGGGCATGGGCTCGGGGTCCATGAGGGTGAGGTCGGACGAGGAGGCGGAGGAGATCAGTTTCAAGAGAGGCGCCATTGTGGCGGTTGGTGTGGGATTTCTTGGGGGCTGAGGAGAGGTTGAGGTGAGGAGATGGAGATGAAAAGTCCAACGAGGTGGGATGAAAAATCACACCGCGTCGACGTGGCAGAGCAAAGAGTCTATCCGCCTGGTCACCTCCTAGCCATGAAGAGCAGCTTCAGAATCAACTACCATAAGACAAAGAAAGAAAAGAAGGAAACGCAGAACAGCCAGAAGGAAAGCAGAGCAGGAGGCAAAATAAGCAGACGGACCCCGAAAGTAATCGGACAAGTCACCGGGATGCAGATTCTAGGCAGGGAGGCGGTTGTGATAAGCATCGGCGTTTTATTATCAAATCAATCTACGAAAAAAGTTCCTCTCTTCCCGCTCGCACTCGAGCCAATGACGCAAGACGGCGCATCGATCTGGAATCCATGCGGTAGGTGGCTCTTCAACTGGGCTTGCACCAGTGGACGCCTTTCTCTGACACAGACCCTGGAGGATGGGCCGACACCGCTGGATCGCGGGCTGGCTTGCACTGACCACAGGTAGCCACAGCGCCTCTGCAGCCCCCAAGGGACCCCCGGAGATCCCCCACTAGCCGCAATCTTACAGCGCACCACAGCGGGCCCGCAGAGCGCTGGCGCGGCGAATCACGCCCGAAGTGCCCCCTTTCGGCCGCCGTGCATGCGCTAGCCGCGGCTTGGGTGCGTGAGCGAGTCGGCAGCTGAGCCGACAGGTTGAGGCCGTTCGTGTTGGCGCCTCGTGATGCGCTGCAGTTCGTCTTTATCCAGGTGAGGAGGAGGAGGGTCATGAGAACAGCAGACTTGAAGTTACACACGGTTCCGGTGCCGAGATCGCTTCTTACCAGCCCGCCCGTCGCTCGGTGTCTGCAACCACCAGACTTCTGCTCAATACTCTGCCGTTATATTCCCGCAGCAGGGACGGTATCCTGGCAGAAGCGAGGACGTGCCCCGTCATTGTGCCGCTCTGAATCCATCCGTATTATGCGGGGGGACAAAGCACGCGGCCCCTCCTTGACGTCTCTTCTTTGCTCCGTCACATTTTGAGCAATATGACAGACGGCATTGCGTTGCGTCCCGGCTTCCGCTTTTCGGGACGGGGTACTGACGAGAGTGTGTATGTATATGCAAGGGAGGCAGTGTTGTGGCGGTATGGGAGACGAGATGGTGTTGACATCTTGACAAGTTTGTCAAGCTTGTCAAATTTGTTGAGCGTGTTGCTGCATCCTGCTGCATCCTGCTGCTGTGATCGGCAGCCCGTGTTCCTCTGGCGAAGCCGCGTAGCCGGCCGACGGCGGAGTGGTCGCTGAGGCCATCGCGGCCACGACAAGTCGACGAGCACTCGAGCAGACATCCCCAAGTCGCTGTCTACAGGTATCGTGGCCCCTCGGGCAGGCTGCTGCCCGCAATGTTGCACTGGCGAAAGAGGCGCACCTCGTCCTCCGCAAAGGCCCCCACGACCGAGTGAATCAGGCTTCTGTTGTGAAAGATGACGAAATCGCCCTCTTCCCAGTCGTGCGCATACACGTACTTGGGCGCGATACCGGGCCGCTGCAGTCGGTGAACAATCTCCCGCACCTCCTTCAGATCGTCGACGACCTCGCCGCCAGCCAGATGGAGCTTTCGCACCGCGGACGGGTGCACCTGCAGCGCCAGCCGGCCGTCCTGCGGGTTGCGCCAGCACATGGGCAGGACTTGGATCTTGTCTTGCTCAATCTCGGGCAGGCTGTCCAGCGGCACCTCCTTGCCCTCCGATAGCAGGCCCAGACCGTCCGAGCGAGACTTGGCGCCGCTCATCCACACGTAGGGATGCGGGGCGTACTCGACCTTGGTGGTCATGGCGAACTGCTGGTCCTGCGGCGATAAGAGGTCATACATGGTGTAGCCAGAGACGAACGCTGTCGTGCCCAGCGGCACGTCCAGCTCCTCGCCCGTGTCCTCGTATCGAATCGTCTGCCTACGCCCTCGGGGGACCCGGGCCGCGAAGAGGGTTGTCGCTACCGGAGGGGCCAGTCCGTAGAGGGCGGCGTCGATATGCCACCTGTAGAAGCGGGTGAAGTCCAGGTCGTCCTCCTCTGGGATGACGGTGGCGTGGAACGTCTTGTGGTGTGGGTGCCGCAGCTGGATGTCCTTCAGCCCTTCATACTCTTCTACGAAGCCGTTTCCAATGACCTGGACCTGCGGCTGGTGCGGGATCGTCTTGAGGTCTGGATGCAGGATGGATCGTTTCGCGTCGAGCGTCTTGCCGTGACCGTACGAGGCCGTCGCCTTGGGATCGAACCGCTGCGTAATCTCGTATTGCGCCCTGGAGGATGCGTCATGCTGTGCCTTGAAGACGAGGATCTGGTGCTTGTATAGAGCATCTCTGATGATGTCGAAGTCGGCATCTGAGGGACGTTGATACTGTTAGCTGGTGTGCTGCTATGGATGCGGCCAGGGTGACACAGAAGGGAGCTCTCTCTGGAACCAAGGCTCCTTACCAGATATCTTGTCAACGTCGACGCCCTGGACAAGGGCGCCGAACCGGATTCCTGACCCAGGCGGGTGGGCAATCGGCTGTATCGAGGCCCTGGACGCAACCGTGGCGTACGATGCCAACTGGCGGCCGAGTCTACCAGCCCTTCTCAAAGACATTGTGCTTGCGTTTGACGTGTCTTTATTTCTCGTGTCTCACCAGCAAGATTCCAAGGTTTCGGTGCAGGTCTGAGAATGACGAACTGGGATAGGTGGCGTCGCACGTTCTTCTTATCCTTCGAACTCTGAAGCTAGGAGAAGCTCTTACCGTCAGCTTAGTGGGGTCCATATCAGAAGCTCTTGCTCCGAGCTCCGAGGGCTCCCATCTCGAGTCATTGCGCTTATCACATGTTGTAGACGAATTGACCCGAATGGAGGTGACAGATGCTCATATCTAGTTGCTCGACATTTTGCGAGAGAAGTGGGCGGATGTCGCCGGGTTGCGCGTGGATTCTGGCGAGGGAGTGACAGGAGGTCGAGGAGGGATCCACTAAATTGATAAGAGGTTCCTGGATCGATAGCGCAGATGGAGATTGAGCTGCAATTGATGCTTGGAGCTATAGATACGCTTACATAAAGATTAAATGGACGAAATGATCTCTATCTCATGTTATAAGAAGTCATTGAGATGAGCTCATGTCGAGTTGGGGCACTTGTACCGGTCAAGTGCGATTTCGGAGTGAAGGCTTCATGTTCAATCCTTCTATGGGTAGCTTGGTCGCTCCGGGTTGCTGGAATCTGTGTCACCAACATGGATGCGATTGAGACTGCATAGAGGATCAGTGCTGCCGTCGAAATATATACATCTGAATAGGTGACCGCCCAATAAGAAGCTTCAATCAAGCATCAATGGTGCAGCCCGTTCCTTGCTTCTGCGGTTTAGATGTTGCCAACATGTTGTAGAGTTGACGAGAGTCACCGTCTTCTTCACCTGTGAATCCATGCAACCGTGATGTCACATTGCCATTGGAGAATAAGGAGCACTGTCCATCCGAAGTTCAATTCTTGTCGATTGTTCGTCTACAGTACTATGCATCTTCCCTTGTCTGGTCTGCAGCTGACGGTAGCCAATCCCAGTCCTGCTCGCTGCGGTTGTCTGCAGGGGGGACAGTGCGGGCGGTCAAAGATGGAAGCAGTTGAGGAGCATGGACCAGCTCCCCGCCTCGACATATCGGGTACAGCTTTGGCATCGGATCTTGCTCTTTACTTTGAGAGGTTTGAGAAGGATGAGCTGGAGATGGCGAAGTGAGCTTGAGAAGACCAGAAGAGACTCCAAGTCGATGTTGGTAGCATAAATCACAACGAGATACCGCTCAGGTACGAAAACGCGGTCTTGGTGATCAAACCAGTCTTATTGCGACCCTAATGTATTCTCAACAAGGGTCGGCCATGACATCCAAGGGCAAGAACAAATGACGACAAGACGACATGGAGTTAGACCAGTTGCAAGAGGCATCTTCAAGGCAATGGTTCGAAGTGCCATCTATCATTAGGCATCCTTTGACAATCCCGGATCTACCTCCGAACTCCCGGCACTGCAACCTTCATCGGTCATGGATCAGGGAATCCCCTCGAGTTACAGCCTATTTATTTCCAGTTTATTTCGACCCTTTGCCGATTGACTTGGGTTGCCTTGATCATCATCCTAGTGCTGACCCAGCCCGAGCCGTATTTTCGGAGACGGTCAATTTCCGTTCGTCGCCGCGATTTCTGCAATGTCGGGGGGGAGAAGGGGGGCGTTTCTTGATGCCTCAACGTCTTCACGTGGCAAACCCCGGTGGATTGTAAGTCTCACTGGTAGGTCTTTTTAGGCATTTCAACTGAACATCTCAGCTGGCGCTTCTTTCGGGCTTTCGACAACAAAGCTTCATCTCCATTTGCTCATATACGAGCTTCAGACGACCTTTACGTAGCGTTTCGCACACCGCCACTATAACTCGGCGAATTTTTGTCTTTATGCTGTCCGGCACCAAAGAGACAGTGCATACGAGCCTACATGTATGGGCTTAGCCGCATAAACGGCGCATATCCGTTTCTTTTTTTATGATGGTTGGCTCCATCTTCCATGTGCTAGGCAACTACGAAGTATGGAATGGCCTAGCAAACCGGCTTATGGATTCGAATTAGCGGAAGATCTGCTCAGCCCGAGGAGAGTAGCGGGTGATGGAGCGTGCTAGGCGTTGAGTGAAGATCCTGAAGACTCGTTGCAGTGGTTGGGTTTAGAAGGGACGGAGTTGATTGGATGGCGATGTTAACATACCAGGCATATCAGGAGCAATGATGGGAGTGAATAAGCTTCAGTAATGTAGGTATCCTTGATATGATCTCTTTTTCCCTCCCCAAAAAGGGAACCCTTCCGCAAAGGTAGTAGGAGATGGTACATGGTTAGGGTTTGATCCTTGGTGACGCGGCACAAGCGCAACCAATTGCCGATGACCAAAATATACGATCGATTGAGTGTTGGACGCAGGTACAGACATGCCAGGATTGGGGCATCATATGGGGTTCAGTTTCAGACCAAAGTGTCTAGCGAGATTATTGCTATCACCTATCAACCTGCAAGCATCGACACTTACACGAACAATACTACCTGGCCTCTTGCGAATAGCTGCGCAACCCTCGATCAACGCTCTTTAGACGCTCCAGGCCCGGTAGCCGAGCTAGGAGCATGCCCTATATCCCAAGGGGAAAACATCTGGGCTACCCGTTTATACCTGGTGTGGGATGACATGATGACAGCTGTGGCTTGCTGCTAGTCTCTCCCCATGCAGTTATCGGAGAGTTGATGAGCCGTTGTCCTTGGAAATCGAACAATCGCTGGGATGGTGAGCATTTTGCAGAGACCGTCATACTCTCGTAACCCCTGCAAGACTGTTGATGTGTATGCCCTTGGACTGAGTCCTAGGATGTGGTCAAGCTCCAACGTCTGAAGCTCTGTTATGCTCTTGATCCTGTGTTGAATTTGTGTCAGTAAGCTTGCGATGCGCCACCACGTTAAGCTTTGGAGCGGTGTATATGTGATAAAAGCCAATTTCGAGAGATTGCTTAGTTGCCCTTGACCTGAGCATTTTGACATGACAAGAAAAGTTTCATAGGGTAAATTGGCCTGCAAGGGAAATAGACAAAGTCTGTAGAGTTACGGCTATGGTCTTGATGATATCGATAACGTTGAATGAGGAAGGTGATGCTGGGGAAGGTACGGAACGGGATCAATCAACTCCAGAACAAAAACAACATCCTTCAACAAGAATCTCCATCCCCACGAATCAAGCGTCATGTCTGTCTCTCCATCAAAGTCATGACTCAAGCCACCAAGCGCCATCGCGGCCGCCTTCAGCCCACTGAAGCCCCCAGTCCCATCAATTCAAGCTTCTCTGAGCCCTACAGGGTTCTACGGGTAGCCCGAGCCATGAACTCGTCCCATACTGTAACAGCCTGAAGAAAGGCCCGGGGTCCCACCACGAAGCTGGCCGGCATTGCCTGGGCCGTCAGATGCACCGGCACCAGCACCAGGCTGACATTAGCCAGGGCCAGCGGCATCCTGCCGAAGCTTCAGAGCACGACACCCTAGCTGGGGCTCCGCCGAAGCCCTGGGATTGGATCGGGACTGAGAGCCCGCTGTCGAAAGGGGACGATCACAGCATGATTGGACTTGCATTTCGCAATTCTCAAAAGCTCATGCTGAAACTCAACTCTCTTTCTCCTTGGCCCTTTCGCCATGCCAGCGCCCACGGCCACTCTTGCGGCAACAGTGAGAGGGAGATGACATACTAGCAGCCTCCGCGAATTTTTTCTCACTGACAGCGTGCCGGCAAATGGGCTCGTCCAGACAGCAGCGCAGCGGCGCGACTGCCGCTCTAGACGAGAGCGCGCCGACAGCAGCAATAGGTGAGAGCGTCCGTTTGATCTACATCAAAGCATCATCATCGATACCCCTCTCTCTGCCCCAAGATACCACTTGACAAGCACACGGCATCTTCGCTGGAAAAGGAACAATGGTCGCTGACTTGAACCCTGGCAGCCTGCCTGGTCTGCAGATCAAGAAAGGTACGCAGAGCCCACCGAAGCCTTGGCTAGCCAAGAGGAGCAGACTCAGAGGCGTCGAGTTGCTCTGATCTCACATGTCCGCTTCACGCTCAGTCAGGTTCTCATCTGTCACCTAGGTCAAATGCGACAAAACAATGCCCCAGTGCCGGAACTGCCTCCGCCTGGGTGTCGGATGTCCAGGCTTCAGTCCGCAGAGCGAGTTCATCTCCCGCAAGGAGATGCAGAAATCGGCAGACGACATCTTCAGGGCTGCCGGGGTGGAAAAGCGACGGGTCGGGTCCTGCGAGGAATGCCGGTCGTCCAAGCACCGCTGCACCAAGACTCGACCATCATGTCGTCGCTGCATCTTGCGTCATCTGCCCTGTGTCTATCCCTCGAGGCCGGATAAGCAGCAAGAGCGTGAATCGTCGACTCAGCCCGCCAGTTCTGTGGCAAGCTCGACAGCTGCTACTGCGGGACTTACATCGACCACATCGGCTCAGCCCTTGAATGTTGGCCAATGGACAAATCCCGCGCTGTTGCGTGCCTTTGGCGTCAACATTGAGAGGTAAATGGACTGGTGCTCACCATGGCCTCATCTACTAACATTGTGTGAAGTCTATGCACAGATACTTTACCAAAAGATCACGGCCTTCGGCTTCGTTTAGTGAATGCCTTCTTTGACCGGTCACACCACCTTCGTTGCGTCTCTTTCGTCCACCCCCCTTCTTTCATGCAGTCGCTCGAGTCAGCCAGCATAGCCGAGGATTATGGAGAGCCTTTGCTCTATGCCATGTGCGCCCTTGGTGCAAGGTAGGCGATTCCTCTCCACAGTGTATATGAGTGGATATGAATCAAGTCAGGGAAACTGATCTACCATGTGACCGCAGACACATCTACTTTGATGCAACACTTGCTCTTGATGGACCCAATCGCGAATCACTTCCGAGCATAGTTCCCGGCCAAGCATGGGCTGAGAGGGCGAGAAAGGAGATACTAGGGGAGATGCATGCTCCAACAGTGCAGAATCTCATGGTGGGTTTCCGTTAAGTGTTGGTCAGCTGTAACCCATCTAATGAAACTCGGCTTGCAGGCAGGTGCCCTTCTCTGCGAGTATGGCCTTCGGGAGGACCAGCACGCTCTAGTCTTCATCTTGCTGGCTATTCTGCACCGAGCCATAAGACTACTCGGCCTCGATACGCCGCGTCCTCTTCCAAGCCTCTCTACAACCGCCCAGATGATGCAAAGAGAAGTGGAGAACCGCATCGTTTGGGCCTGCTTCGTCATTGATGGCCTTGCTGCCAATGGCGTCGAAAAGAACATGTGCTGGAAAGACAACGTACCGAACATTCCCCTTCCCTGTCCCGACGACTGCTTCAATACCTCGCAAGTCTCATCAACCGCACACTATCTTTCGCAACTTGAAGATCCGGCAATGCCTTCTGTCATTGCGGATCTGGACTTGGCAGCTCTCTTGGTTGTAGTTGTGCGTTTGAGGACCAAAGTCATGCAGTGAGTTTTCCCTTTCTGATCCAAGTCTGCCTGTTGCTAACGATATCCCCCAAAGTCTCATTCGGATTGCTGATCCTAACATGCGTGTTTGGGAGCCGTCATCTGAGTTTCTCAGAATCATTGATCAACTCATGGCACTGTACAACAATTTGCCGGAGCGGTATTATCTGACAGATGCCAACTTGTATGCGCTCCAAGACAAGGGAATGCTTGGGGCTGTCTTTGCTCTACACCTTTTCATCCATGCCGTCATCTTCGATCTCACGCGAATCTCGCTCGCCGGCTTCAATTTTCCTTTGGCGCCAGTCTTCAAGCACGCTCCATCTGAATTTCGCGCGCACTGCCAAAGTTTGTGCCGTTTCCATGCGAGTCAAGTTTCAGATATCATCCGGACTGGCATGGCCTTCGGCCCAAACGCGTTCGACGACCTTTTCTGTCCCGATGCTACTGTCGAATCGACCAAGGTGCAGATTATCTACGCGGCTACTGTGGACCAATCGCCCCAGACTTTGCAGGTCACCAGGGACAATATCATAACGAATCTGAACTTCCTCTTGGGCATTCACAATCGGGGAAAGGAGGCTCCCACGCAGTTTGTGAGATATGATCGGTCAATGGATTGCTCGCTATACGGGTTGCTAATAGACAGCAATAGATTCGAGGTATCATTCCGCTTTGTCATCTCTTTGGGTTTCGGGATATTGCGGAGAGATATCAGGAGACACTTGGGTTTGTTCTTCGCTACCCATGGATACTTACGTGCGCTATTGACTGATACGTAACCTTAGCATACCCGTCGATCCGGCTGAAGTCACTGGATCTCCCGACGTCCACCACCTTTCGGCACTGGCCTCATTCCGAAGGGGAAGATTGCAGCTTCAGGAGTCACAGTTGGGAGGCGGCGCGAAGAAGATATCGTCGGAAACTGAAAAGAATACCCCCTTGATCCAAGCAACCCAGAGCATTTTCTACGAGGAGCCGATAGACAAGGGCAGCGGCAATGACTATGGAAGCTCGCTACCACTCTTGAGGCCAAGTTACCCTCCGTTTGAAGTGGCACCTGAACTCCTAATCCAGACGCTGGCTCAGAGAAATCCCCTCCAAATCATGCCGTCTGCGGGCATGGTCGAAAGTGGAGCTATATTGCAACCCTCAGTGGACGACTACATCAAAACGGCGGATGAAATGTCGACATTCCTGACTTGGGGCATGCCCGATATGCCCCAATGGATCAACTTGCCCGATCAAATGCCTCCTGGATGAGAATGGTTCCTCGATACATCTATTCAAATCTCGCATCACAAGATGCGGCGCCCCATGGCTTGGCCAATACCCAAATTGGCCGTCTACTATGGATGTGAGAGAGGAAAGCTGAATCGCCACAGCTGGCTGCCCCGAAGACGGCGAAGTAAAGAAGTGAGGGGTTTGATGCTTTTGGAAGATTCATCCATTGCTTCTCTGAAGACTTGACTGCCATTCAACTGCGATCAAGGCAGTGCAGGTGACATACTCCATCCACACTGAAACGCCTCCGGCACGTTTCCATCACAGCAAAAGGCTTGATAGGAACACTTTGGCCTTGTTCAACAAAACAACAAGCTATTCCAGTGCCCGCAGGTTGGCTAGTATCGACTGGTGAGCGAAGTCGACTGATGAGCGAAGTCGACTGATGAGCGAAGTCGACTTTATAGCGGAGGTATATCAAGACTTCCGTTATTAGCACTAGACGGCATGTTGTGGGCGAGATGGTAGAAGAGAGCCAACGAACATGCAGGTTGAATGTCGAGGTTCGAATCTCTAATGGTCTCATTAGGCAGGGCCAACAGGCTTTTCAACCATGTGCACCGTTATCTCTCGCTAAAATTTGCCCCAGAATTAGCAGGATTAGCATCAGGATTAGACTCTTTCGAGAAGTGTTATTACTCTTCGGAGGGTTGATATTTGTTTTCTCCGGGCGCTTCATAAGGTTCAGACACTGTTCGTTAGAATATACCCTGGAAAAGGATCATTGGATGGAGTTTACTACGCATGATCGCTGTGTAGCAGAATATTCCAATCAAATCTCAAAAACTACTCGTGGAACAGCCATGTCCAACGTAGGCTTCATGTGTACATCAGCGAGAGAAAGGTCAGGGAAAAGTCGTTTAGAGTACTGAAATTTGCACGCACGACCTAACGTTGAATTGACAAGGTAAAGTAAGGCAAGGTAAAGGGAGTCAGACACGACCAATACAATAAGAAGCAACATCTAGCGCAATTCAACCTTCTGCATGTATTCGAGGATTCGACTACTACTACCATAGGTCCAGATATTAACAGCAATAGAATGGTATTTCATGTTCGTTTCAAGTCATGTTTACCCCCTCATCTATACCCTCTCCTACAAAGTCGACTCCAGAAACTCAAAGATGGAGTCGTATGCAGACTGGGAAGAATAACCCAAGTTCAAGCCGTGGCCGGCATTGGGAACGACAACCGAGCTGAAGGTGGCGTTGGGGAAGAAGGGCTCGGAGGCGGCAATGAGGTCGGAATAAGCCCCCTGGATGGTCGTTGTGTCGGAGCAGTTGCCGCCGCAAAAGGGCACGTCGCGTTCTGAAGATGAGTTAGACAAGTTACAGCGGCTCACAAGTCCCGCTAGCCGGGCTGGGATGGAAGCCTTACCTCCTGTGATGATGAGAACGCTACCGTTAAAGGCATTGATATCACCGCCACCAGAACTGAGAGTGAGGAGCTCGCCAGGGGTAGCCGGCTGGGCGTGTTTCGTTGCGTAGGAAAGCATCTTGGGGTCGAAATCGTCGGGGGCGAAGAACTGGATCTCGAAGCCAATAGTAGACGGCACCCCGACATACCCAGCAGGATACGAGCCCGCTAGAGAAGAAATTTCCTTGACAGGCTTAAAGTTGCCGCCGAGGGCGAAGCCGGCGAGGAAGCCTGGGTTCTGGCTGTATCCCGTGAGGACGGCGGCATCGCTAAAGCCCGGGTTCTGATTGATGAAGTTGTACGTCATGGCCGAGCCGAAGGAGTGTCCGACGTGGACGAACTTGTCAAACTTTGCGTCGACGCCTTTCACGGAGCCGCTGCGGAGGAGCGTGGAGAGCTGGGTGAGGGCGGCGAGCTCGAGGGACTTTTGGATCTCGTTGACGGGGTCGCCCTTTGAGGAGTGGCCGACGCCGAGGCGGTCCCATGCGAAGGTCGAGTAGCCGTGGTGGTCGACGGCCTGGGCGACGTAGCTGTATTCGTGGTTGTTGAGGGGGTGGTCCCAGTAGGTGCGGTCGAAGGCGACGCCGTGGGTGAGGATCTGGAGGGTTTTGCCGGGGCCGTGGTCTGGTTGGCAGTAGGTTGCGGCGATGGTGTAGTGGCCGGTGACGGTGTTGTACTGTTGGGGGGGAGTTGAATTTGTTAGCGAAGAGTTGATGGCATGGGTTTCTATGGGAGTTGTTCATACTCCTTTTAGGTAATTGTCGGTAATGTTGAAGCCGGGGCGGACAAAGTCGAGGAAGAACTGGTTGACTTGGCATTCTGTTACGGGGGCGGGGAGGTTAAAGACGGCGTTTCGGGAGGAGATGGAGATGGGGATGGTGAGGTCGTGGCATTTCCGGGCTGCGACGGCCGTGGCCAGGGCCAGGAGGGCTGCTGATGTCAACATGATGGCCTGTGGTGTTGAGGGGAACAACTGGGCTCTGTGAGTAGTGATGTTGGGATAATAGGCCCTACATTGTTGGTTCCTGGGACCAGCGGGCAGACTTATATATCCATCATGGCGGTGAAGCTGCCGTGAAGCTCCTCCATTGTCCTTTGTATACGAATTGCCGTGAGCGTCAGCTCGGCTCCTATTCATCGCCCGGCCATTATGTGTCGCTTCTTCCCCCGTGAACCTGTGCTCGGGCGGTCCACATATGCAAGCCATCGCAGAGAGTCGTTGCTTGGTTGCTGGTTGTAGTTAGATTCCCGGCTCACCAGCACATGACCAAGTGCGGAAAGGCATACGCTCGAGCCATCCGACGGGGCTGATCCCTTGAAAATGGCTTTTTGGACGCTTGATGATGGGATCTATACGCCCTCGAGCTCTTGAGGCCGGGTTGACTGAGCCTCTCCGGTAAGAAGAAAGCACCGTCGCAGAGTGGATTGGCGAGGATCCTTGTCTGTCTGTCCTTGCGCCCGTCGGGCAGCCCGGATCAATGCTTGATAATCACAGGAATATCTGATTGAGTTGCCCGGCAGTTGGATATTGAGGTTTGTTGAAGTTTGTTTGCTGCGGTGCCTTCCATCCGAGCTCGTCCGTGGATTCGGCACAATGGCAGCTGCTACGGCCGGACTTTTGCTGTCTACTGTCCTCCGAGTTTCTTTAGTTGTTCGGTTATGCATCAAGGGTGTAAGCTTCGGTCCGGGCGATGACTAGACCGCTTGGAATTCCAAATTCGCAGACGGGCTTCTGGATCACGGAGGATTCGTGTTTGAATCCTTGTTCAACCTATTTGGAATTTAGAGTAAGCAACTCCATGTCCGGAGTGCTTACTAGTGCTTCGCCGCTTGTTAAAACCATTCGGAGCAAACAACCAACAAGCTGACAACTTTCTTTGCACGTTAGATCCTCTCGCAAGGCCCTGAATCAATCCATTTCTTCGCATTAGCTCGTTTTAGATGTCCGCCTCAACGGGAAGAGGATTAGACCTCGTAAAAGCAGGGCGAAGGATGGAAGTGGCCCATATGGATGTAAGCCAGGGACAAACGGCAGTTGTAAGTCGAGACATGATTGGCTACGGCCTCATGCTGCGACGGAGAAACAGAAAGAGCTGCAATGACGTCTGACGGCGATATCATCTTATTGACGGATTTTCAAATCAATGGCGATCTATCCATGTTCTTCATAAATCATGATCCTTACAGTCTTGAAAAGCTATGTAGTGTTGTTGTCCCGAACTTGCGGACTGGTGTGTGGGCTCTCAGGCACAACAACCATCCAACCAACTTGCCCCAACCAACATCTCTGGCTATTGGTGCGTTAGTGTCCCGACGAATATAGCCTTTCCACGTCGTTTCCTCAAGCCACGGACGGTTGGCGCCGGAGGCGTTGGTCGTTCTTGTTTCACGACAAGTCGTCATATCCTTAATCAAACTACCCGTGCTAAAACCAGGTTGGGTGGGCATAATGTGCGCCCGTCATTGTTGGGTCAGATAGCGCGGCGAATTCCTGGAGGGATTCATCAACATGTTGGCAGCCAACTTCGTCATTGGAGGGTTTTGATGGCATCAGCTTTGTCGATGTGCGTATCAGGTGCTGATGAGGAGTGAGGAGGGGTTCTGGTACAAGTTGCTCAGGACCTTGACTCCCGGAATTCTCTTGGAAACATCAGCGATGGACTATTCAGATGCGAGATTACAACCACATGCGCGAGGATACTACCAAGACCGAGAGCCAATGCTGTATCTGTCTTGATACCCCGAAGCTTGTCAATTTATGCTTATTTTTCCTATGCAATTGTGTTCTAATTTGAATCTGCATCTTTCCGCAAGTGTACAGCAATATGTCGTCGACTTGCAGTTACATTGACAACGTACATTAGCTCCTCCGTTCTTGATCATCTCGTTAAGAGCTTGCCTATCCTCATAGCAGACGAACCCCTCAAAAAGCTTACATGTGGTCCGCCATATAATACCACCCAGCAATTAAATAAGGGTTCTACGCAAAGATTTCCGCCATGTTGATGTAGTCTTTACGCTATCGCAATGGTGCCGATGGAGATAAATCTTCAGCCAAAGCCATATACTTACAAAAAGACTACCAAACGGCGCCCTTGGTGTAAGTCAAACCCTCCACGAACATTAGGCGACTTAGCCATCATCTTAGCTCCGGCGTAGAAATATCTCGAACAATGAAACACAACAGAAACTGCGAAACGAGCGATAGCTGTAGAAGCCGATATTCACACCAACCTATTCCCGTAGAGGACGAAATGTGGGATGTTTCGATACGATGTAACACACACACACCTTGAGCACAATGTTCCATAAACTCAACGTCACAGACAAAGCAGGTAGCTAATGAGTATCACAAAGCGGTGTATTGATACCTCCAATAAACCTGAAAAGAAGAAGAAGACGAATGAAAAATCATCCACAGACATGCCCGTGTTAACCTGCGACGAGTGTTCCACCAGTCTGGGCGTCCACATAAATTACCCTGCGTGGTCCAAACTACACCTTCTTTCCATCTCTCATTCAGAATAAGGTATCCAGTATTCTCTTCCCGGCATCAAAGCAACAATTTCACAAAGACACTTTCGCTTCTAATTGTACAAAGAACACTACTACTTGGCCAAACCTCATCCAAGCCTAGGAAAAATCCTTCACATCCACCTCGTTCGTTGGATCCTTCAAACCCTCAGACCCTCTCTAACCTCCATACACCACACCTTTCAATCAAGGTACCAGCCTAGTGGCACCGATTCCTGTCCGGAAACACTCCGACTCCGTCATGTGTCACGGTAACACCGCCCTACACACATTCACATAACAGAGCCCGTCATCTCAATAACCAGTGGCGCAAATGGAGCTCGATCGAAATCTGGGGCCGCTCTCGGAACATCCTCCTCTAGCACGGGCGGATCAAGTCCATCACGGGCAATATGATCGAAAAGAAGTGCAATATGTGTTGTGAACCACCTTCCTGCGAGTTAAACCAGAATACTAAACCCCCAAGCTGAAAACTCATTATCATCTAAGCGAAAAGAAGACATCGTCACCCATCCCAAGCGGGGACGCAAACTGGCGTCGTGGATCTGCTGGTACACCACTCGCTATGCTGGCTGTAGTATACAATCTAACCCGATCCCAGGTATCCCGTCCGACCTGAAAGAGAAAAGAGAAACGCCAAAAGAAAAGAAAGCATGCCAGGTTTGTGTGATGGATCAGTCTGAGGTGAGGCTCTCCCACCTATCCAGTGTCCAAATCCCGGCGGAGCACGGGGGGATTCCATGCAGACCTGCTACAAGTCGATCAACCCAGCATGATCCAAGTCTCTGACGCGTTGTTTGCGTTATCCACAATCTCCGTCTGGGATGGCACGTCATCGTCAAGCTCGTGATCGGTGAAGCAGTCGTAGTCAGAAAGACTGTCGTCGTGCGTCAGATCCGGGAGCTGAGATGTTTCGACGTCAAAGCTGGGGTTTGATGAGTTCTGCCCATAGACGACGCGAAGAGGAGGGAAGGCCTCGTTGGCCGCTGTATCATCAGCGGATGCGCAACCTTTCGAGGCCTTTGCAGGGACGCTGCAGTCACCGAGGTCGGTGTATGACAGGACGAGAGAAGGCTTGACGGCCTTCTTGGACTTGCGGCCGCGCTTCGCAGGGCGAATGGTGTACACAGGATCCTCATGCTGGATGCTGTTGAGGTTAAAGGCTTCCTCAGGACGCTGCTCGTCACCATCATACAGGAGGCCCTGGAGGTACAGCTCAGCGATCTGGGCGTCCTCGCTCTTGGGAGAAGCCCGTGTCTGAACTTTGCCCTTGGCCGTGCTCGCAACGCGGAAAGCATCCTCCCGTTCGAAGCTGGGTCGCCTCGCAAGGCGGGAGGCATCACTAGGGAGCGCAATGGCGCTGCGAGCGAGGTCCCGGCCCTCCTCCTCTTCGTTACGAGGCGATACCGCGGGCGGGCGGGTTCCACGCTTGCGCTGCTGCTCGCGTGAAGCGGCGAGGACAGCGTGAAGATCCCTCTCAACGTGCGATCGGAGAGGACGGGGGTCATCGGAGGAGCCGCCGTCCTTTCGCCGGGCCTGCCAGGCACCGGAGAGGCAAGGGTAGCTTGGCCATTGCTGGTAGGAGAACTGATGGTAGATGGCGTGGTTCTTAGACTCTATCAAGCGCTTCGCTGTAGACCTGACAAGGTAGTTGGTGCCACGGCGCCGGAGGACTGCACGCTTGGATTGTGCGTGGCGACGCTTGACGGCAGGGGATGAAAGGGAGCTGCGGTCCATGATATCCATGATGGCTTGTTATAGGGATACGGCTGATGTAGATACGATCTGGGGAGAGACGCTTCGCAGCTTATCGGATGGTACTAGAGGATGGGTCGAAGACGATGATATCGAAGATGATGACTGGTATAGGACGGGAGGAGAGGCGATGAACTGTTGAAAGGGGCGGCATGTCAGTCGAGATGAGAGAGACTAATACGGTTCCAGGCAGGCGGATCGCTTACCAGGGGGAGTGTGCCGAGCACGAAGGGGTTACTCCTGCTTGGATGCTTGTCCGGAGGAGCAGCAGTACAAGTAGGTACGGAGTCGCGTAGGTCGAGCGACAGGCAGTGAAGCAGTGACGCGATGACGGACGGAGGATTTACAGAAGGCGCAAGCAGAGGTATAAGACGCGCCAGAGAAAGAAGAAGCCCTCGTTGCAGTAGCAGCTCCGAGAGTGTGTAGAAGCAGCAAGCGAGCATAAGGTAGAGAGACTCTGGCGCGGACCCCGGCCCAGAAGAGATCTTATATCAGTCCGAGGGCATCTTGTTTGCCTGCGCTCGGGGGTCCGACTGGCATAATGGCGTGCTGATTGGGCGCGGAGGGAGTCATCTGGCCGGTTTGCTGGACGAGCGCATGACGTGACTCACTCCAAAGGTCTAATCCAAGGAGTGGCCGGGCTGGTGGCGCAGTTTGGGGTCAAAAGAGCCTTGGGCCGGCGGCTGGGCTCGGGAAAAGGGGCTGTTGGCTGGAAGCGGCAGAGCGGAGGGCTGACGGCAAGGACGAGGCGATAACGAGGTGCACAGTGCCGCCTTGTGGCTGGTTACCTTATGCCGGGTGGTTGTGCTACGATAGGTGAAAGAAGGTGTGGGCGATGATGGAGAGGTGTGTCACCGGTAAGAGGACGGGGGCAGAATAGGAGGCAGGCGGCCGGAAAGGGAAAGCGGCGTGCGGGCTGCATGCATGGGCAGTGCGGAGAGCAGAGACAGGACAAGGGGGTGGATACGGGCCAGGTACGAGAAGCTGTTCCACGTCATATTGGTCATAGGTAGCGGTACTCGTGGTGGGTGGGAGGCGGTAGGTCAAGAGGGCGTAGATGAGGTACCGCTACTTGCTATCAACAGCGCCAAGGTACCCTGTCGGTGAAGCTGAAGTTTCCGGTTTGCAACAGCGGCAGCGCCTGCGCCTGCGCCTGCAGCTGTAATGGACAAATGCGAATGTCGTCATGAACCGAGTGCCTTACCCGTTGGATTGCATGCCTTGGCTCGTCTCCTAGACGTTGGACAGGCGCTTACTACAGGTTTGTTGTAGGCATACAAGCTTGCTTCATCATCGTCCCCAGTCTTATTTGCTTCAGGGAGAAGTACTGATAATATTATTGCTTGTTCCATCTCTCCAAGCGCCAGACAGGTCATGGGTACAAGGACAGCCGCAAGCCCCCCCGGCATCCTGGAATGCTTCCCCGGAGCCTAAAATGGCCCGGATGCGTTGGCCGACGCAGGACTGCCTCCCATGTGGACAAGCCGCCGCTTATCAGTCGCTTGCCGTCCTTCCATGTACTGTACATGCAGTCGCAGCCGCCCCCTTGGTTATCTGTGGCTTGAACGGTTCTCTTTGTCCGTCTCAGGATTGGCAACTTGTGTGGTGACGGGTTATCGAGGGGCGCCTCTTACTAGGCTGCCGTCGCCCCCCTAGGACAGTCATCCAGAAGCCCACGGGACCAGAGCGCTGCAAACCCCGATCCCGAGGCTCTGCGTCAAACTGCTTTCCATGTGAATATGGAATGAGACGAGTATTCAAGCAATCTACTCCGTAAGGATACTGGAATCGCAAAGAGTAGCTTTACTGTGGGGAGCTGGGGAAGATATCAAAGGGGGCTCGAGACCGCTTTTTGCCTACACGCACGGAACAGTACGATTAGTGGCCTGTAAGTATGCGAGCACACTCGACAAAGACGGAGGGCGCCGGTATGTGGTTTGAGTCCGCGGCAAAGACTGCCATGGCCTGCAAGTCCTTTGTTTCAGTGGAAAATGCGCATCACGGGGCAGACCGGAGCCGAGGAGATGTCGGTGGCAGGATTGTGTCTGATGCGATGTGATGCATTCATGCAGAGATCCAGAGCACAGTACAGTCAATAGGGGTGCAGCGGATGGGATACGGTATACAGCTTCGTATTCTTCTTCACATGGTTTTCATGTCATGGAATGAGGGATGGCAGCAGCAGTAGTAATACAATATCATGCTTTGATGAATTGCCCAACAACAGAGAGAGCCAATCATATCATGCAGTGTGCCATCCATGAAGCGGTGCAGGATAGCAAAGTGCGTGCATCCATTGCCGTCTCGTCCATTTACATGTGCATGCGAGCCATCAAGGCAAGGTAGCATTGCTTCGTGGCTGATAAGGCATGTCGACCGTTGTTTCGTTGCGTCTAGCAAGATAATAAACAACAAGCAGAGACAGAACACGAGTCGTAACACATAAGGCATCGATACAGAGGCCAATCATACAAGTATCCGTACGCGCTCCAATCACTCCAGCTTCGCGTCCATGGCCGCCAGATACGCCTTGACGTCCGTCATCTTGATCCCCCGCGCAAAGTTGACCGTCTCGTCCTGGCCCCAGGCCACCCCCCTGCCCTGCGCAAAGGTATCCCTGTACTTGACATAGCTGTTGCCCGGGTCCTCGCGCATCTGCTTGGCCAGCTCCTCCGCGTCCCAGAGCTCGCGGCGGAACTTGGTGCCAAAGCGCTCGTCGACCAGGTCGGCCAGCTGCTGGTACGTGAGGGTGTCGCCGGCGACGAAGACGCACCGGTTCTGGAGGCCCTGAGGATCCAGCACCAAGTCCGCCGTGACCCGGCCAACGTCCTCGGGCGTCGTCAGCGTGATGCGGTTGTCCCAGGAGCCGAGGGCGCGGACCGTCTTGGAGGCGAAGTCGACGACCCCAAACTCGGGCACGAAGAGGAAGCTCATGAAGAGGCCCGTCGACACAACCAGCCATTGCGTGGCGTCCTGGCCGCGCAGCATCGCGCGCACGAGCAGCTGCTCGTCAAACAGGTCCTGCGAGCTGCCCAGGCCGATGGCGTCGTAGTCCATGCCGAACTGCCAGGGGAAGTAGCGCGGCACTTTCGCCTCGAGCGCGGCCTCGCACAGCTTGGCCTGCGTGCCCGGCGGCAGGCCCATGCCGGTGCACGAGACGACGGCGTCGTACCTTGCGAAGACGGCGGCGAGCTGCGACACCGAGGCCTGCACCACGTCGGCCGCCTCAAGGTGCACGTCGAGCGCCCGGAGTCGCTGCGTCAGCTTCTTCTTGTCGGGCGCGGCCGAGTCGAGCGCGGCCTGGCGCATCAGGACGGCGATGCGGGCGTGGTGGCGCTTGGGGTGCCGCGACAGCGCCTCCAGCACGGCGAGGCCCAGCTCGCCGGCGCCCAGGACGAGGATGTTGGACGCCATTGCCTTGTGGTGCCTGAGGAGGTGGAATCGCTTGACTTGCTGGTTGAGGGTTCGCAGGTTGGCAACGGTGAGCTGCTGAGGCCCGGCGCCCGGTTCGCCGTCCATTGGGCCTTATATAGCCTGTGCTTATGTCCTTGGGCAGCTCTCGAGCGTTTGTTCACAAGCGTCCAAGCCAAGTCAAAGCCGGTCTCTCCGTAGCAAATTCTTCCCGTCCAGGCCATCTGACGGCATGACCTGGTGAGGCTGCCTTCATGTTGGTCCATCATTGGCCGGCTGAGCAAGTCCCCGAGCCATGGGCAGTTCTTGCTGCTTTCTGCAGGCATTGCCGTTGTTGGCAGCCCGGTTCCTGACAAATGGTCCGTCCAACTTACCCGGAATTCGAGAGAGGTGTGAATCAAAACGCACCATACGGTATTCCTCGTAAGGATTGTCTGTACTAGTTGTCAACACAAATCCAGCCGTAGCTGTTCATCACGACTCCTTTGCGCTCTTATCGTTGCTAAGTCGCGGTTGCGACGGATTTAAGCTGTATACATGTACATGTGTTGCTTGGTGAGGAGGGGCCGAGTCGTGTTAGTGAGATGCGGACAATGAGAACGGACTGGTTAACGGCCATGAGATTCGGCTGACAAAATTACATCTCACGGAGATTATTCTGCGAGGAACCAAAAGGTTAAATGTTGACAGCTGCCAAACTAGTTGCATCTGAAAAGACTGAAGATACTTGAATCTGACTGGCATCGCCCCTCCTGGATATCTCCTCCTAATGGCCCACTAGGTGATACTATCCTTTCCAAAAGCCGAAACAAGAGTCAAATTAATCATCAAAAATCATGGATCCCGTGAGGAGCAGAATTTTGCTCTCTTCCAGCTCATCCCTTGCCGACAATCCAAACGTGGTACTGATCAAAACGTGTACTGACTGGGTCCATACCATGGTTTCGCAGACAACATCTACCTGATACTCATCTACGCGGTGTTCTTGTTGGCAAATCCGACAACCTTGTTGGCCATGTCAAAGACGACAAACTGCGCCTTCAGGGCAATGTCGCCCAGCACGGCAAAGGGCGCGCCCGCGGACGACTGGATGCCGCCGTAGCAGTACGTCTTGTTCATGCGGCCGTAGTTGATGTACGAGCCGGGCACGACGCCGCGGTAGTTGCCCAGGCCAAAGGCAAAGTCGGGCAGCTTGGCGGCGCAGGGCACGAGCATCATGCCGACGTCGTTGCTGAAGACGGAGCCGTTGACCTGTGCGTAGTAGGCGCTGACGATGTCGTCGGGCACGAGCAGCAGCGTGGTGCCCGTGTCGGCGATGGCGTTCCACACGCGGGCGACGTACTTTGTGTTGTCGCTGCCGACGCGGTAGCCGCTGACGGAGATCTCCCACAGCGGGCTCTGCGGGTTGATGGCGGCGTACTGGATGGGGCCCGTGTACTCGGAGCCGTTGATGTAGCCAAAGTTGTAGTTGCCGGGCTTGCCCTTCTTGAGGTTGGCCGTGAAGACGGGCCGGGCCAGCTGGCTCTTGATGTTGTCCAGGTACGTCGTCTGCCGGTCCGGGCGGACCGTGTTGGCCGCGCTGCTGGCCGCGCCCAGCAGGCCCGACGAGAAGCTGTCGTCGCTGATCTCGTTGGAGATGTTGACGGCCGACTCGACGGCCTGCTGGTCGAAGAAGGTGTTGCCGATCTGCACCCGGTCCGTGTACACGATGCCGTTGGCGCTCGAGCCGTCGCCGTACCGGATCACCCACGACTCGCCGTTCAGGCGGCGGGCCGTCGTGGACGCGCTGACGTTGTAGCGAGTCTGGCCCTGGACCTGGGGCGGGTATGTGTCGGTCGAGATGACCCAGCTGCGTTTCGCGTTAGAGAAGCTCTTCTTCTGTCTCTTTGTGTGGCACATCAGGCGATCAACTTACAAATCGGATGAGCCCGTGTCGAGGTTCAGGGGGAGGGTTTGAGGCGGGGTGCCAATCTTGACGGGCAGCACATATTCGGCATCAGCTCCCGGAGGCGGAGAGGCAACGGCAGTGCCAGTCATGTTGCCTGTTTCTGCATTAGCACTTGGCCCACGGTCATGCTCGAAAGGGGGCAACTTACCAGCATTGAGAAGCTTGCTGAACTTGCGATTCAGGTCCGGATTGACCTGGATGGCATGCTTGATCTTGTCCGGAATACTGGGGCTGTACTTGGCCAGAGCTGAGATATAGGCGGCCGGGATGTCTCCTTTGTAACCTGCGTTCGGGATCTGCTCGATGGAGAACATCTTGCCTTGCTCATCCGACTGGACTTCATCTGCCCTTGGCTGGGCCACGCCGGCCGAGGCCGACTTTGCTATACACGCAAGGGTGAGAGCCGCTGCGTGGAACTTCATGATGGCGGATTATGGCAACCCGGCTGATATCCAACGGCAGAAAAGGGAAATGTCGAAAAAAGAGATCAACTTCCGGTGGCTCTCTGGCTTCCTTTTATGTTGGAAGTCGAGACAGAAGAAAATCCTTGATACTGGAAGGGAGAAGGACGGATACTTCACGACCCCTACGCGTATTATATATCCCATGGCATTCCGGCACCCTTTTGGATTCCATCTCCGATTCTGGTGGTTACGATGGCGGAAGACCAGCCTCCGTTACCGACTGATCATTGCCATATAGAGATGTCGAGATATCCTCGTGATATCTGCCCAAGCCTTGGCTAGGAATGTGTAGGAATGTCATTCGAGGCATGAGCATCGGGGCGAGTAATTTTGCATCTCGCAGCGCTCAAAGGACGGGCGTAGCACGGCGTCCGCATGTCCTGCAGAAAACACTAGGCGGGAAGACGACGGCATTTTTCTGAGACACTCTTATTTTCCTTGGTGACGATCCCCCCTAGAGATAGACCGAGACATGGAGCAATCAGCAGATATGCGCTGGCCGTGCCCCTTGCTCGCTGCCGCATTTCGTGTTCACAGCTGCATTTCAGCTTTTGCAAATCCAATTGGCACCACCTGACGATACGATCAAGCTTGGATGACGGCATTGATTCCTCTTTTCTCACGCACGGCGGTTTTGATTTAAGAGTGAGTGCACACGATAACTTTCTGTCTCAGTTGAATCACATGAATCCATGTGTGGATGATGCTCTCCTTTGCTTGCTGTGGTGGTTTGTTGCATGGAAGAGAGAGAGCTGTGTAAGCCGGCATCTGGCGGCTTTAAGCCCTGAGTCAAAACACGAATAAGGTGACTCAAGGGTTGTAAGATTGAAGCGCGTCTGACTTGAAGAAGGTCCGATGAAAGGAGTAGATGCATTTCCTTCTTCAAGGCATTGGCGGAAGAGGGTAGGGATAGATGTGAGACTGCCAATAGTCTTTCAATGGAAGCTTGAGGTCAAAGGAAGATGGACTTTAGTTGATGACTGATCGCTGATGGTTGTGCTGTGGAATACTACCTACCTCTAGGTAAGTACTTGCCGCGGAAGTACCTCTTACTCATCTGCTGCAGTCATTGAGGTGACTCACTGGGGCGAAATTGCCATTTTTGGCAAGAATACGTCAGTAGTCGCAGTAGGCAGAGACTTGAGGCGAAGTACCCCTCGGTTTTAGCAGCGGAGGAACCGCCACCAACACGGAAACATAAAATTTCAGATAAGATAAAAAATCGATAGGCGGGCGATATTTCGTCGAGCAATCATCAAGGTGCACGCCTGCTCCTCTTTTCTTCCCCCCCAGTTCTGCTTCAAATTGCGATAGACGGCAAACTTTCTGCTTGCTATACGCTCAATAGAAGAAGAGAGACACGCATCAGAAACACATACAGGCAAAAAGCCAATCACCTGCACCATGGACACAGAAGGTGTCGCAGCCTCCCCGGCCGCACCTCACCAGCCACCATACCAATACACCCCCAACCAGGGCTACGAGCAGACGGAACAGGTCCCCCGCGAATTGCTGAGGCAACAGGCCGGTGCGCATGCCCAGGATGCCGCTGGTGCAGAGGACGAAGACGACGACGACTACCTCGAGGACATCTTCGATGACGACGTTGACGAGCAGGACGAGGAGGACTGGGCCGCGGGCGACGGCGACCTGACCAAGACGTACAACCGCCAGCGGCAACTGGCGGACGGCGGCGCGGCAGCCATCCCGCGGTCGAACCAGCAGAAGCCCAAGGCCAACACGCTCGCCAGCGTCGACGACCAGGTGTCCGCGCTGGCGAGGCACGCGGCCAAGATCCGGCTCGACAGCGGCAAGCACGATGGCGAGCGCGACAAGGACAAGGCGGACCGGGCGACCAGCGAGCAGGTGCTGGACCAGCGGACGCGCATGATTCTGCTGCAGCTCATCAACCGCGGCGTTGTCAGCGAGGTGCACGGCGCCATCAGCACCGGAAAGGAGGCCAATGTGTACGGTGCGGTGTCGTATGACGAGGAGACTGGTGCGGCGACGCAGAGGGCTATCAAGGTGTACAAGACGGCTATCCTGGTCTTCAAGGATCGTGAGCGGTACATCACTGGCGAGCACCGTTTCAAGGGCGGCTTCGACAAGGGCAACAACCGCAAGATGGTCAAGCTATGGGCCGAGAAGGAGTATCGCAATCTGAGGAGGATATACAACGCCGGAATCCCCTGTCCTGAGCCCTTGGCTCTCAAGCTGCACGTGCTCGTCATGGGCTTCCTGGGCGACAAGAAGGGCTGGGCGTATCCGCGACTGCGCGACGCCAACCTCAAGGGCGACGACGTTGACCAGCAGTGGCAGGCGCTTTACGCGCAGCTGCTGGGCACGATGCGGCGCATGTACCAGGTGTGCAAGCTGGTGCACGCCGACCTGAGCGAGTACAACATCCTGTACCACGCGGGCAAGCTGTACATCATCGACGTGTCGCAGAGCGTGGAGCCGGACCACCCGCGGTCGCTCGAGTTCCTGCGCATGGACATCAAGAACGTGGGCGACTTCTTCCGGCGCAAGGGCGTCGACACGCTGCCGGACCGCGCGATTTTCAACTTCATCACGGCGCCCGAGGGCCCCGTGGAGGAGCCGGCGCTCGGGGAGGCGCTCGCGAAGCTGTACGAGACGAGGCGGGATGCTGCCAACGAGGAAGAGGCCGCCGCCGAGGAGGTGGACACGGAGGTTTTCCGCAACCAGTACATCCCGCAGACGCTGGAGCAGGTGTATGATGTCGAGAAGGACGTCAAGAGGCTGAATCTTGGGGAGGGCAGTGACTTGGTGTACAGCAAGCTGCTTGCTGATCAGGTTGTTGCGCCCAAGGGAGACGGCGAGGGAGAGGAGGAGGAGGAAGACGAGTCGGAGGATGAGTCTGGGGAGGGAGCCTCGCTTGATGGCGAGGATGAGGATGAGGATGGGGATGAGAGTCGGTTTGACAAGGGACGGCCGAGGGGGCGCAAGTTTGAGGACAAGGATGAGAAGAAGGTATGTTTCCCTTGCAACTTGATTAATGTTAGGATATTTGACGGACTGACTTTCTGGCCTGCAGCAACACAAGTTGGCCGTGAAAGAGGCGAAGCGGGAGAAGAGGAAAGAAAAGATGCCGAAGCATATGAAGAAGAAGCTCGTTTCGAGCACTTCCCGGAAAACGAAGAAATAAACAGTGAAAAGGAAAAAAAAAGAAAGAAAGAAAAGACAAAGGTCATTTGGAAAATAAAAAAGCATCGTCATTCCTTCCTCTACTGCTTCCTTCTTCAGTGACGATATTCCTATCTATGACCAGGTGCGGTGGTGTCGTACCTATGTCTGGGTGGCACAAAGGGGGCAGGAGAACAAACATTGAATGATGAGCACTGATTCGTCGCGAATACATAGAAGGTTCCTGAATCGCCGTGTTTTAACATCCTCCTCTTTTTTTGGGGGGGGGGGATGGGTAACCGCTTTTCTTGGACTTTTTTTTTGTTTTTGCGATATGATTGCAGGGTTGTACAGAACCCTTTGCAAGATGAATTTTCAAAGAGAGCGCTGACAATGTTTGTTTCTCCTGGCCTTGGTACTATGCCACTTGATGGACATGATGGGGATATACTGACTGGAGTGCAACCCGATGGACATGACTGGGATATACTGACTGGTGTGCTACCCGATGAACATGACTGGGATATACTACCTCGTTCACGATGATGATGATGATTACCTTATGCTTGATAGGGGTTTTTCGATCATGATTCCACTTCGCACACTCTTCATTCATCGTCATCCGATACTCCGTCATCATCATTATCCAATACCAATACCTATTTCTACTTTCCCAACTCATTACGATGAGCACAAAAGTAACAATTTTCCAGAAACACCTTATTTTCACCAATTTGAAGCGGGGATTAGAAATAATATTGCTGATGGTTCTGACCTGGCGGGGGCTGCGCCAAAAAGTCAAAGTTGAAGGCGTCGACGCCGGTGTTCCACGGATCAGGAGGGGATTCTGAGCAAGAAACATTAGCACTTTGCTAATGGGATTTTGTGGAGGAGGAGGAGAGTTGCATGTGACGAGTTTTAACGTACCGACCCAGATGGAATCGTAGAGCTCCATGGGGGCGTTGAACTGCATTGGGTCGACGATGGGGGGGATGCCGTCCATGGCGATGTTGTTGTTCATTTGTTGAGGGTAGGTCATCCTGTATCATGAGGTAAGCTCACGTGTTTGAGTGAACGAAGGGAGATGGTACGCACGCTGACATGTCGATGGATGCCCCGTTCTGCATCTCGGCCATGGCCATCGCTGCGTCTTCGCGGGCATCCGTCACCGGGGCTACGGGTCGAAATGAGGGATTCGATATCATGTTGTTGTATCCGCCCTGGCCGTTGAGCCCCAGATGCAGAGGAGTCCTGCTCCCACTGGCCACGGCAGACAGCTCGCCGTCTCTCTTGAGGCTCGACATGTTGACTTGTCCGTGGTCGTAGATGTTTTTGAGGGCTGTGAGTGCCCTCCACAGGGGGCCGGACAGCTCAATGTCCTTGTCGGTCTTGGCGACGTGGGCCTCTGGGGAACTAACCTCCTTGGCCGCCGTCGCAGAGAGAGCTTCGATCAGGTCCCCCTGGAGTTGTCGGACCTCGGGGTCAGACTTGGTGTCGGAGAGGAGGCCAAGCAGCAGAGCCGACGACAGGCCGTGGTAGGTAAAGGCCCAGCTTCGCGTGGGAATCACGGACAGCTGATGCATGGCAAGGAACATGGTTACCGTCTCAGTCAGGTTAACCCTGCATCTCTCTGACAAGGCCTTCTTCTGCGCCGGATCAAAGGGACAGTCCCTACGAAGCGCCGGTCGGCATGCGACGGAGATGACAAAAGAGGTATGGAGGCGGATGGCGAAGAATTGAAGACGGTCCAACGCCGTCTTGCACTTTTCCTTGTCCTGCATATGGGGGGCAGCCCGCTTGCGAAGCTCCTCTACCGCCTCGCAGTTTTCATAAATCTGCTGGTAGGTAGCGGAAGCCATGACATCGGGATTCAGTCGGCGCGAAATGATTTCAATGAGATTGTACATCATTTCCAGATAGGTATAGTTGCCCACGGATGCATCCGAGCTGTGGGGAATCGGGCAGCTCGGAATGTTTGTCATTGAGCTCCTACGAGCGAACCCCTATCAGCATCATACTCTGACAGGTTGATACTGCAGACTTACCGATCAAAAGACAAGGACGTCAGGGTATCGTGCCAGACACATGACCACCACAGCCTTCGCCGAATCATCTCCTTGGACTTGGCGGCGGGCGGCGAACTCTCGCGACTGCCGCGGATGGTTGGGCGATGGAGTCCGAGGGATTGGGCAAGGCGACACGTGAGGCCCGTGAGTGCCCACGATGCCTCGGCCTTCATGTCATTGAGAAGGACAAAGTTGGTCAAGAGCAAGGCTTGGATCGAGTCAAACGATGGCCTGATGACGGGCGGTTAGGACCCGTACGTTGTTGACCTTGACTGGGACGTCTCACCTCAATAGAAAGTTTGCTAGTCGGAGAAGATGGAAAGATATCTGAATATACTTTTGCGAATCCTTGGTGCGGATGTGATACGGAGACTCGTGATACTGGGAGCCGACTGCCAAGACTGCAAAGAGGATGGCCAGCCAAGATGCCGTGACAGGCTTCGACGTCTTGCCGGATTTGGAGGCATTACGGGATCGGTCCTCGAGGTAAATCATGAGATTGGACTCGAGCTCGTCGATATCCAGGACAAAGCCCCAGAAGGGCTGCGGAATCTCTTTGTAAGTGCGGAAGAGCCTGTTGAGTTGGTTAGTATGAGACGCATTTAACAAGGCTAGACTTCACATACTTCATCACTTCTCTATCTGATGGTAACTCGGTCGCAATATCACGGGCAAGCCTCTGGAGATGGTTGGATGACATGAGAGGAAAAGGGGCAGAGGTGTCAAGCCCCAGGATAGATCGCATGTCTCGGCGAATATCCGTCCCGTCCTCCTTGTTGTTTGGCGACTGCTCTCCTAGCAGTGCCGGTATACTGTTTTGTCCAACATAACGGTCAGGGACCGAATCAGAGTCATCCTGATTCGTGGACAGTCCTACAAGGCGTTATTAGGAAGATGGGCGCGCACAGAATGACATGGATTTACCAATTGCTGGCGGCCAGCTCTCCTGGCGCTCATCCTTGACGCCGTCGTCTGCATCAGACGGTGAGCGAGCCCGCTTGCGGGTGTGAGCGGCGGCGGCATTGTTCTTGCTAGCCGAGGAGCGGTTGGGCTTGTAAGAGCACAGCTGAGGGTGCTCTCGCTTGACGCAGTTCTCGCACGGCTGCTGGTTGTCACACTTGACCTTGCGCTGGCGGCATGGCCAGCAAGCGGTCCCTGTGTTGGTTGCATTAGCCTCGCGGCACTGGATGTGATGAGGCCTCGGGATGACTAGGGAGTGGTGGCATCTGGTAGTACCAGCAGCTTATAGCCGCCATGACGACCGGGACATATCAATATCAGACGACTCCGGCTTACCGTATCGAACCTTGCGGTGCGAATGGATGATGCGACTGGCCTCCTCCGGCGTCAGATCGTCGACCGGCACCTGCTCGTCGGCGTCATGGTCGACCATGATTGGATTCGATGCAACAGCCTCAGCGCCACGGATGATTTCAACTGCATGCGGTGGAGACGAGCGTCCAATTACCTGGAGGTGAGCGTGAGCTGCCGTGAGTTTGTGAGCTTCATCAACGCCGAACTCCGGAGCATCTCCATGAAGCGCAAGATGGTGGAGGAGCCGGAAGTGCCTGGGACTCGCGAGGCGGATCAACTGGCGGCCCGCGGGCGAGAAGCTGGGGGATGACGCGACACGAGAGCGCACGTGACCCGGCAGTCCCCTGTGGCAGCACACGTGCTTTTTGTGGAGCTGCTACTTCCTGTTGACGGCTTGGCGAAATTCCCCGCATTTTGCGGGAGAGGCACAGTTTAGCCTTGGGCCTGCATCCACCTACAAGGCGAGGGAAAGGCTTATTGCGACTCGAGTCTCACTTCCATTAAGACCGATCGAGCTGGTGGATTCCGAGATCTGCTAGTAGCTGTACGAGGGCGAGCATCGGTGACCCTCCCTCAGCTCCGGCAGCCGGAGAGGCCCAACGGCCCAGAGAGGCGCAGAGGGCAGGCCAATGTCTCGCGGGCATGAGCGGTCGGGCCTGGAGCTGGACCGCATCATCAGTCGCCTGGATGACACCTTTGCGCTGCAGCTGCGAAAGCCCAAGTACCGTGAGCGGCAGCTCAGCGACGAGGAGGCGCGCGACGAGCAGAGGCGGGTGGACGACATCCACCAGAGGATACGGCTGTTGCATTACCACGGAGACGACCGGCTAGCTGCATGCCTGGGCCGCTTTGAGCAGCAAGGCCGCCTCATCCTCACCGATGCTGCGTCGTGCAGCACCACCCGGCATCTGTCCGCGGCGATTCGGGCCCTGCTCCAGGAGCGCCTGCTGCGTATCCTTTGCGATGTCGATGGCGTGGAGTCGCGGCAGTGGAGCAAGAGAGTGTCCGAGGACATGGCAGAGTACTCGGCAAAGCGGGCTAGGGGCCGATTATCTGACAGCTACGATCACCATGATGCAGTCGATGCTCTCCCCGTCTGCTCAAGGGACTCCTTCAGTGGATCCGATGTATCGATGACCTCGAAGGCCCGCTCTATGTATGTAGAGGACGACCTTCAGCCGCCTCCTCCGCCCCCCCCTCAGCAGCCACGTTACGATAGGTCGTTTGTCTCAAGTCGAACGTCTTTTCAGTCTGAAGTCTCTTCTGAAAAGCCGACTCAGGACGAATCCTTCATCAGCCAAACGACCATCGACTCCAGCTACCCAGACAAGGCATATGACTACCCATTGTCGCAACAAACGACAGTCGAATCCTTCTCGCACTCGTTCAACGTGGGCCAAAGTCGAGACAACTTTCAGCCAGCCGAAAATTCTCTCCCTCATAGACCTAACAAGTCTAAAGAGAAGCGAGAGCATGAACCTTCGCAGTCCGAGAACCTCGTTGACGGCAATGGCGAGGCGATCGAAGATAGACTTGCTAGTATCTGGCGTAAGCATATGAAACTACCAGAGCTCCTTCACTGCTAACCAAGAGGGCTCGCAGCGAAATTGCCACACCCCGAGTTGACGCAAGCGCCATTAGCTGTTATATGGGAGATTACGAGGGCTGCTCTTCACTGCAAAGTTTCGCTAGAGCAGTTTGACCTATTGTATGAGCCGAATGATAAGTGGCACGACCAAACCAGCCTCAGAGAAATTATATCAGGGCACCCGCTATTCCATGGCAAAAGCTTGCCTCCCTCCAGCAATTCTGCGGCATGGAGCATAGCATTGGCGGACTTTCAGACCAAGTCCAAGACGGTCATGCTTTCAGCTGAACTAGTCTACAACCAGGACGGTGGGCCATTGTACAGTCTTCGGCTGCAACCGTTGGGGCTTGAGCTGGGCCATCGGCTGGCTCGTCGGTTTGGTGCTGATCGCTTCTTGGAGATCCTTATTCCATCGCCATCCGAATCATCAGACGGGGACCCCAAGGTGCTCAAAGAGGCGAAGAGCCTTGAAAAGATTGTAGACTGGCTGACAAAGTCACGGCATTATTTCCTCGGGCGGTCCTGGAAGCCGTTCTTCGTGCGCGATGTGAAGGGCAAGAAGAAGATTTCGAGCACAACCCGTAGCACACGGCAGGACAGGATCTACCTCTTCGCTTGCGACGGCAACAACTTCCGCAGCCCTTCTATACCTGATGGGATCCCGCCGCTGGAGGAAGCGCTGGAGACCAGGAGACGCACTAAAATGAAGCTCAGCGGCCTGCTGAAATGGGCCCTTGACGTCGGGAACGAGCGCAATGCTCAGCAGCCCATTCCCAAGCTGTTCTCTCGCTTAGCATTGAGTAAGTTTCGATATCCCCTCTCCCATTCCGAGGATCGTTGTCGCTCATATCAACGACTAGGTCTGAGCCGAACTTGGCCAACTGTCGTTCTTGAGAAAGAGCAAATCCTCGACCGGTGCAAAGACCTTGGGCATGAGAAGGTAATGAATGACGGAATCGGTCGCATATCGCCAAGCCTGGCCAAGAAAGTCGCCGAAGCTCTGGGGCTGTCCGACTGTCCGAGTTGCTTCCAAGGTCGACTCGGGAGCGCCAAGGGCATGTGGTTGATTGATGTGGAAAGCGACGATGAGCGAGACTGGGTTGAAATATACCCGTCACAGAATAAGTGGGAATGCGACTTCGACGACCCTCATCACCGAACACTCGAGATACGAAACTGGCCATCAGAGTTGAGGTCGGCCTCTCTGAACCAGCAGTTCATACCCGTGCTAGAAGCCCAGTCACCGGAGCCCAACGTAATGCGCCGCGTGATGGCTGAGCATCTAGGGAGAGCCTTGCACGCCGACCTTGGTGAGCAAGCAGCCGCCATGAAAGATCCCATGAGCCTCCGCTTATGGATCCATCAATCTCGGCCCTCAAAGACTGACCGATTGCCGGATGGATCAGCATTTTTTCTGGCCGGTCTCCCCGATAATAGTGCGGACAAGGTAGCCTTTCTGCTTGATTCAGGATTCGATCAGAGGAAGCTGGAATACCTCCAGGATATTGTTTGGGACATGTGCAAGAAGAAGGCCGATGTCCTCAAGACCAAGATGAACATTACCATACCATGTTCGGCCTACATATACATGGCTGCAGACTTCACATCGACCCTTGAAGAAGACGAGGTGCACCTTTCGTTTTCCACAAAGTTTCAAGCCGAGGGATTCTCCGACACGCTGCTTGAGGACATGGATATCTTGGTGGCAAGAGCCCCAGCCCATCTACCCAGCGATATCCAGAGGGTGAAAGTGGTCTCAAGGCCGGAGCTTCGAAAGCTCAAGGATGTCATCATCTTCTCCACCAAAGGCAGAGATCCCCTTGCTGATAAGCTATCCGGTGGCGACTATGACGGCGACTTGGCGTGGGTGTGCTGGGATCAAAACATTGTCAAGAACTTCAGCAATGCTCTCGTGCCTAAGAAGCCCGACTTGATCCAGAGCGGATACCTGCGCAAGATGGGTACACAATTTAAGAGTATTCTGGACGAAGTCGAAAGCAACAACTACTACAAGTATAGGAGTAACAGATCCGAGCTTCTCGAGGATGCCTGTGCCGACTTTATATCCAGAGCATTCTTGTTCAATTTGCAGCCTTCATTTCTGGGTCGATGTACAAAATACAAGGAAAGGCTGTGCTACGCACACAATTCAGTTAAAGATCGGGCCGCTACAGATTTGAGTCACTTGCTTGGCTACTTGGTTGACCAAAGCAAGCAGGGCATTGAGTTTACTCAGGAAGACTGGCACCGTTTCGTCAAGGTGCATCTTGGAAAGAAGTCGATCTTTTTGAACGAGCCCGAATATGCAAAAGAGAAAGGAACGCGACTACCCGATCAGCGAGGCCAACTGCATATTCTCGATTACTTGCGATTTGACGTCGCCGAGAAAGTCATTGACGAAGTCTTGACCAGCTTGAACGACTCCATCAAGGAGAATGACGAAAAGGTGCAGAATTACGACTCGGACCTCACGAAGCTCATTAACCTCTACGAAGAGCAGGCGACGACTTCTTCCGGCTGCAGACAGCTGCTGACATATCTGAAGCGCAGCATCACTGCTCTCTCAGACGAGTGGCGCGTGATCTCGCGTGATGGATACGAAAACTCAAAATATGCCGACAATGTCGAGGATTTATACCAGAAATGGCTGGACATACAACCGCCGCCCGAGTTGCTGTTGAGCGGCGAGTTTCCGGCGCTGCTCCATGACGCCAGCAAGGATTCGGCGTTGAGCAACTGGCAGCTCCTGAAGGCTTCGACGACGTTCAAGAACCACTACAAGGGAGTCAAGTTTGTCTGGAACATGGCTGGAAAGCAACTTGCCTACCTCAAGGCGATGGCGCGAAGCGACTCTGGCGAGACGTCAAAGGTGCTTGTGATTCCGGAGATGTGGGGGGTTCTGCGGCCGGACAAGAAGCTCATCACGTCGCTGGCAATGCAGCGTGAGACTGCGCGGGATTCGGAGAGTGCGCTGGCTCTCGAGGAGGTTTTTGAGTTTGATGATAACGGCACTGTTATTGACGATGCTTGATGAATCGACTGTTGGAGCGAGCGTTTTTAAAGGATGGGAGATGGGCACATTGATGTTCATGGATGTTTACCTAGGTATGTTGGACTAGAGCTATTGTTGGAACACGTTGTTGGAAAGTCAAGATGCGTACTATTCTGAAAAAGGAACACAGTCAAATTGATTTTTTGAGGAGCATTAACTGAGATCGCATCGGCGTATCTGGCTTGTAATCTGCAGATGATCGTGTGATCGCCTCTCATACAAGTCGCTGGCTGTGATGCTTGCAAGTGATTTGCCTTGGTGTTGAAGCTTAAAGCGGGGCCGCCGACTACTTGTCGAATTAAGTTAGCGTAAGTCATTGCTCGCCAAATGCAGTTAGTCTAGTCATGTGATAGGAGGAGCTCATCCATCTCGCGCTCCGCCCTTTCTCTTCTCCACTTTCTTCTTCTTCCATCTCCAGGACCATGAACGCTTCGAACCCGGGCCAAGCCCATCGTTCATCACCCCGCCATGGCTCACAGCCCTTCCGCCGACACGCAAGACACTGTCGCCAACACAGACGATGACGACTTGACGCACGTTTCGATTTCGCCTGGGTCAGTGAGATCAGCCCCCGTGTGATAGCCCTCGCGTGATGGCCCTCGCGATTCCACAAGGCATCTGCCTATGTGAATAGCTGTGTCGCTCCATTGGATAGGATTGTCCTCAGAGGCTGTTCTCTGCATGCTCGATCCGGTTGGCGCCTCTCCACAGCTGTGTCTGATGGAGAGGGTCGGGGTCTTGAAGGCCGTGGGTAGAGGGCAACCTCTATCCACCTCCGATTTGCAAAACTGTCTCCGAGGCGCTTCTTTCTGTGCTGAGCGGCGCGGGGCTTATCACCCTCACCATTTGATGGGATTGTCCTCGGAGGCTGTTCTCTGCATGCTTGATCCGGTCGGCGCCTCTTCACGGCTTGCCTGATGAAGAGGGTCGGGATCTTGAAGGCCGTGGATAAAGGGTCAGCCTCTATTCACCTCCGGTTTGCAGGACCGTTTCTGAGGTGATTCTTCTTATGTTGAGCGGCGCGGGGTTTATCACATTCTTCAACCTCATCACCGGATGGAATCGTCCTCGGTAGATTGTTCTCCTGCATGCTTGATCCGGTCGGCGCGTCTTCACAGCTGTGTCTGATGAAGAGGGTCGGGATCTTGAAGGCCGTGGATAGAGGGCCAGCCTCTATCCGCCTCCGGTTTGCAAAACTGTCTCCGAGGCGATTTCTCTTGCGTTGAGTGGCGGCGTGCAACACCACAAGCTCACAACTAGATGGAATCGCGTTCGACAGATTGTTCTCCTGCATGCTCGATCCGGTCGGCGCCTCTTCACAGCTGTGTCTGGTGATGAGGGTCGGGATCTTGAAGGCCGTGGATAAAGGGCAAGCCTTTATCCACCTCCGATTTGCAAAACTCTCTGAGACGATTTCTCTTGTGCTGAGCGGCGGTGTCCATCCCCTCGTTCTTGGACCTCAGCACTTCGATCATTTCCCGACCCTGGCATCCTGGGGGGCTTCTTTTGGTGCAATGGATGGACTGACTCGCACTAGGCCAAGTCGACAATGCCAAAATGGCGATGTTGAACATGACGGTAGCACTGACTCAGGCAACAAGAAGAGGGACGATGAAGACCCGATAGAGCCCCGCCTCCTCGAACCAGTGACAAGATTTGACGGCATCAGAATCCAGTGTTTCAATAACGCAGTATTTTGGACCGACGAAAACGGCGACCTGCAAAAGACAGATTCTCTGGATCTCGAAATCGTCATCGATAATACAGCCAATACAGCCTTTCTCAGGCTATGTGGTAACATTCATGTTTACAGCCACAAGATATTCAACAAGCGACCCGTCTATTTGTACATTCGCCCTGAAACCATCGAATCCATCAGATATCACAACGTTCAGAACACGCGATCGCTATGTTTCTCATTGCATTCGAAGCCTGATCTGGTTACTCCCAAAGAGCCCATCAGAGCCAAGCCAAGGAGCAAAGCCCTGCTAGATGCTATTGTGGCCATCTCCACAATGACAGACTTTACTGTCCGCCTCAACAGCTCTAGCACGACTCCTTCACATCTCTTGAAGAAAGTTGCCTCCATCTTTTCGCCCCGTCCGACTTGGAATACTGAGCTCGGCAGGCTCGATGGATTATACGCAGGCAAAGGTGGACAGATTGTCAATGCAAGCATGGCTGCGAACACTGTTGCGAGCATTGTTGCGAGCACTGATGCGAGCACTGATTCCGAAGCACAATCTCCTCCGCCATATCCGTCAGCATCTAGTAAGCTAGTTTTCAGACGGCGCCATTCAGTATCCGTACTGACCGAATGTGACTACAGAAAAGCGTAAACGTGATGTACCTGATATTGAAAGCGACCCTTCTTCAGCGAAAAGTGACATGCCACCTATCAGTGTCATGCTCCGTGAGATGGAAAAGCGCATAATGAACAGTATTCAACAGCTTGGGGAAAAGCTGGGCGACGTGGAGCCATGCCGCTATGGAACAGAAGAGAGAGAAGACGTCCTGGCACAGGTGACACAGCGGTGTGACGACGAATTCATAGATCTAAGGGTCGAGTCGACCGATGTGTTTGAAGAGGTCAAGGAAAAGGTCGAACGCGTGTTGAACCAAGTGGATGACGATGTGAAGGAGAGGGTTGACGAGATTGAAGAGGAGCTCCATGAGAGGATGAAGAGTATGGCGGAGGCGGCGGCAGAAAAGTACGTCAAGGAGACGCTACTGAATGCAAGCTGGCGGATGGATGGCACCATGTCTTTGCAGAGGCAAACCTGAGTTACTGCGATTATTTGATACGCCACTCGCACGAAGTTGATGACCCGTGTATGCTTGGTGAATTATGCACTCGGCTAGAATATCTACATCTAATTACATGTCCAAAATGTGACACTTCAGTCTCTAAGGTTGACCATTCTATATCCCTCTTGATGGCCGTGCCCCAATCTCCTCCTTCGCCAAAAGTACGATGCCACGTAGAAGACTCCGGCAACGCTGAAGATTGAGGCTCCCATGACGCCTACTGTGCTTGTGCTCGTGCTTGTGCTTGTGCGCTCGGCTGCTGCTGATGCCGATGCCGACGCTGACGCTGCTGCTCCTGATTCCGAAGGCGAGGAGGTTGATGGTGATTTCGATGCTACTGGCGACGGCGACGGCGACGGCGACGATACGACCTGAGGAGGAGCCGGGGGCTTCAGGGAGACGATGTCGCTCGTGACCGTGGCGGGATTCCCGCCATCTTCGAGATCGAGGACAATGGTCGAGCCGAGGACGTCGCCGGACGAGGAGACGGCTGCGGCGGCGACGTAGCGGCGGGTGGTGTTTGTGTTTGTGCTCGTGCTTGTGCTGGGTAGGGTGATGACTGTTTCGAAGCCTTGGCGGGGGGATTGGATGAGGAGGTTTGTGTGGTTGTTTATTGTTTTGTGGTCGTTGGAGGCGAACTTTTGGAGTTGGTTAGCTTTTAATGTAAAGGGGCGTGTAAGGAGATGGGGGGGGGGAAGACTTACGATGGCCCATGAAGAGACTTCTGTAGCCCCATTCCAGGAGACATAGATGGTCGCATTGTGAGTACTGTTGTTCGGTGCGTCCACGGCGATACTAGGCGGCCACGGAGGCTGGCCCTTCCAATCCCCCTTGTGCACTCTATACGCAAACATGTCCGGCACGGCCTCTTGTCCGCCAATCGGACCCCTCTGGACGTCGAGCACGGGGGTGCCGTCGGGAGCGTACTCGACGAAGCTGGGGTTGTACCCCCAAGCCGTCATGATGTTTCCGTTGCTGAGCGATTGATAGCCGCCCATTGCGCCTGAGTTTACGCCCTCTGGGTGGAAGAACTGGGATACGAGGCGGGCTGTGTGGAGGGTCGGGTTGATTGCGATGCGGAGGGCGCGGGAGGAGCATTGCGTTTCCGGGGGGCAGAAGCCGGATTCTTCGCCGTGGTTGTCGAAGAGGGTGATGTGCGTCTCTTGTTGCTGACCTTGTGTCAGGGGAGATGGCGAGGAGGGGATGATGCGGGCGTCGTGCTGCCAGGAAAAGTTCGTGGCTGAGCCGCCGGAGAGGTCGGTGAATTGGTTTTGCTTGCCGCCGAGGATCCAGAGGGGTGAGCCTGTTTTGTGGTCGATGAGGGTGAGGATGGAGAGGTGGCGGGCGGAGACGAGGTAGTCGCCTTCGTTTGTCTGTTTTGCGGGTTATTGTGTTAGTGATGATGGGTCTTGGATGAAGATGATACGGGGGGGGATATGGCTTGCCTTTTGGATGGAATTGATGTGGAAAAAGTCAAAGCCCGAATCGGGGCTCACGCCATACGCATCGGTATACTCGGCATACGACTGATCAATGGCAAAGTACTTGGAAGCATGCCAGTCAAACACCAGCTCGCCCGTCGCGAGGTCAATCTCCTGAAAGCCGCTATCCATGAGCAGCGCATCCTCGGGTCCCCCCACCGGCCGACAATCAAACGGGATATTGAAATACGTCGAGAAGATGACAGTGCCGCTCTCGGTGACGCTGAGCTCATGCATATCGGCCATGGCGTCGTTGAGGCCCTGGGCGGTGACGTTGTACCGGAGGTTATACGCCTCGTCAAAGAAGAGGCAGTTCCCGTTGGCGTGGCCGCGGGTGTGTCCGCCCTCCCAGAAGGCGAGGTGGCGAGTGCCGTTGACGAGGAAGGCGTTTGAGGCGTATGTGTTTTCGTAGCGCTGGTCTGCGTAGACGAGGGACAGGTCGCGGGCGTCGAAGATCATGGGGCCTGCTTTTTGGGTGCCGTAGACGGTGCCGAGGAAGATGTGGGAGGCATTGGAGGCGAGGGTTGGGTCGAGGTGGTTGATGAGGAAGATGGGGGCGGTGAGGGGGGAGGAGCGGAAGGTTTGGCTGGGGAAGTTGGATTGGGAGGTGGTGAGGGTGGTGAATTCGGAGGAGTTTGTGAGGGGGGGGATGTCTGCGAGGGAAGGGGGGATGAGGAGGGTTGCGAGGAGGAGGGGGAGGGGGAGCATGGTGGCTTTGGTGAGATTAGAGAGGGTTGTATGGAGGCATATGCTGAGAGAGCGGTGATGGACTTGGACGTTCAAGTCTTGTGGTGTGGTGTTGAATGGGTATTAGGAGGGCCTCATCGCAGGTCTAATCAGAATAACTGAGACAGCTGGGTTATTCAGTGAGTTTCGTATGCCCAATCATATGAACGAGGCTAAAACAAAATGATAACAAGAAGAATAAAATCAAGAAGTATTACTAGAAAGAAGTCATCGAAACACAACAGAAAAAAAAAAAAAAACAAGACGATACAAGTTCCAACAGGTGGAAACAAAAGTACATCAATCTTATGGTATTTAAACCCGGGTTTCTCATCGGGGGATCGTCATACGCGGCCTCTGAACCCCCTTTTTTTTTCTCTCTTTTTCCGTCCGGAGTTCCACATAATAGAAAGTTTTGAGTTGTGTGTGTGGCTCAACTCCATCGATGATCGACACTTATCTTGACCGGAAATGTGAAGTTTTGTTGAAGGAGGCTAAGGTGATGGGTTGCGTGTTATGGAGCAGGGAGGCTAGAGTTGTGCTCTAGGAGTTGGAGCGATGGATGCCTCCCGTCCTACCAAATCATTCGGTTAGGGATTCCAAAGGTGATGACGCTTTAGTTTGAGAGATGAAATAGAGTAGAGATGAAGAAATGCATTGTATTCTCTGGTGACATATCTTGGGTATTACTTGTCCAAGGCGCTGAAACTGCCGAAGCAATCGGGGCTGCTCGGCTCCGCAGTGGAGCGCTGCCAAGGCTGCGTGCTTGCGCGTTGTCATTTCAAGGCGCCGACGATCCGTCTTGGACGCGATGGTCCGGAGTGGCGATGGCTTCAGACCGGACAAGTAAAGACATTGATTGAAAGAGATATCATGTACTCTGGTAGTGTCTTACTTTTTTTTGAAAGAAGCATTTAGGTAAGGTAGAAATAACAGAGCTGTGAGATGCGTGTATATCTATCTCATTTTACAATTCCCAATCACATTGATGTTATGTTTTCCCCGTTCCTCTATCCCCCTTTGCTTTGCAAGCCTTATGCCTCTAGGCATCACCATCAGATAGGCTCATCCCTCGGCTCAATCAAGACCTCATTCACAGCAACATGCTCCGGCTGGCAAACCGCATACACAATCGCCCCCGCCACGTCCTCCGGCTCCAGGATCTTGGCCCCCGACGGCTCGCCATACTTCTTGATGGCCTCGGCGTCCGTCGACATGCCCAGCAGCTCCGTCGCCGTGTTGCCCGGCTGCACGGACGTGACCCTCAGCCCCGTGCCGGCCGTCTCCAGCCGCAGGCTCTGCAGCGTCGCCTCCACGAAGAACTTGCTGGCCGAGTAGACGCCCAGCCCGGGAAAGACCTTGCGCCCCGCGTCGGACGAGATGGCGACGACGTGGCCGGCCCTGCGGGAGAGCATGCCCGGGATGGTGGCGGACAGGCAGTGCAGCAGGCCCTTGCAGTTGACGTCGACGGTGCGCTCCCATTCGTCGGTGCGGACGTTGGCCATCATCGTGTAGTACATTACGCCGGCGCAGCAGACGAGCATGTCGACGGGGCCGAGGCGCTGTTCGGTTGAGCGGACGAGGGTGTCGACTTGGGCTTTGTCGGTGATGTCGGTCTTGTGGATGAGGACTTTGGTGGTGTTGGACGAGGATGATGTGATTCTTGATTTGAGCTTCTCGAGGGCGTCGGTTCGGCGGGCTGCGAGGGCGATGGATGCGCCCTCTTTGGCGAGAGCAAAGGCGACGGCGGCGCCGATTCCGGACGAGGCTCCCGTGACGATGGCGACTTTGCCTGCCAAGCGGCCCTTTTTCAGGCGAGACGCGGTTCCGTCGGTGAGGCGCGGGGGGGGATGAGGGAGCCAGCCCCTGGCGTAAAAGTGCCTCGTGTACGTCTCCAACAGGGCGCTGTCAATGTCGACGCGCTGCACTCCGTAGCGTTCAAGCGCAGGCCGCGTGGCGTCGTCCTTGAGGACGATGGCCCCCTGGAGACCGTCCACGGTGGGCATTCCGCCGCGCAAGATGTCGACGGTAAAAGGGTCGTCGCCTGCGCCGCGGGAGCCGCGCTTGTCGTTCCAGAGGGCGACCCATTCGTCCCACGGCAGACGGCCCGTTTCGTAGCCCAGCTCGGCGAGGGAGTCGAAGAGCGATGCCGACGCGATGGGCTTGGAGTCGCCGAGGTGGTAGACGAGCTGTTGGCCGTCTGTGTGGTCTGCCAGCGCGATGATGGCCCGGCTGACGAGGTCGACGGGCGTCATCTCGACGACCCAGTCCGGCACGTCGGGGGCCTGGCCGAGCTGCAGCGATTCGATGATGAGCGCGTTGAGGAGGTCGTACGTGTTGGCGGCGCCGGTGACGCTGTGCCCGCTGATGGTCCCCGGGCGGTAGATCTTGGCTGGGATGCCGCGCTTGCTGGCTTCGACGACGAGCTTCTCGGCCACCCATTTCGTCTGGCCGTAGCCGTCCTGCAGCTTGGTGGGCACGTCGTCAAAGTCAATCATTGCGTCTTCGGACCAGCCCTCGAGGGAAGGCGGCAGGACGCCGTTCGTCGAGATGTGGTGCACCGTCGCGCCTCCGCGGGACGCAAGCCGGAGGATCTCTCGCGTGCCGCCGACGTTTGCGTTCCTCAGGGCCGCGTAGGGGTAGACGAGGTTCACCGTGGCCGCGGCGTGGACAATGACTTGCACGCGCGAGGCGAGCTCCTCAAAGGCCTCTGGTGACAGGCCGAGGCGGCTGCGGGCGAGGTTGCCGGGGACAATCTCCATGCGGTCGAGCATGGAGTCGCTCCAGATGCCGAGGTCGATGAGGTTCTTGCGGATCCGGGCGGTGCCGGCGGGACGGCAGTCCTCGGTCGGCTCGGTGAAGCGGACCATGCAGAGGATGTGCGCCGAGGTGTGTTCCAGGAGGGCCTTGAGCAGGAAGGCGCCCAGGTAGCCGGTCGAGCCCGTCAGCAGGATCGTCTCGGCGTCGCTGAGGCGCTTCATCTGCGGTGTTGAGGTATGGGGTTGAATGTCTTCGGGGAGCTGGGCGTCGGCGCGGAGAACAGCAGGGAGGTCGGCCTGGACTTGCTCGGCGTGGCCGTCGCGAGCGGCCTTGACGGCTTCGAGATGGCCGTCTAGAGTGGGATTGCCGGCCAGAGGACCGAGAGGAACGGGGAAGCCGAATGCCTTGGTCAGTCTGCTGGCGAGATCTGCCAGAATCAGCGAGTGGCCGCCCAGGTCAAAGAAGTCGTGCTTGGGCGTGATGCTCGTGACGGGGACGTTGAGGGCCGCGGACCACATCTTGATGATGGTGTCCATCTTGATGGTGACGTTCTTCTCCGGCTTGGCTGCAGTCTCCACGGGCGTCCTGGGCCGAGGGGGAGGAGGCAGCGCCTTGAGGTTCGCCTTGCCGGAGACGGCGTGCGTGGGCAGTTCCTTGAGCTCAACCCACAGAGGCGGGATCATGTAATGCGCCAGATGGGCGGAGAGCGCGCGTCGGGCAACGGGGCTGTGGCCAGACTCGTCGATGACAACAATGGTGCGGCCCTGCACGTTTTCCGTATCAGGGACGATGTAGGCCACCAGCTGCTTCTGCAGCCCTTCTCCATGGGCGACGACGGCGCAGTCTCGCACCGCGAGGTGCTTCACGATGGTCGTCTCGACGGCGCCCGGCTGGACGGTGTAGCCGCGCGTCTTGATCATGCCGCCGACGCGGCCCGTGATCTCGAGGAGGCCGGACGGGAGCATCCGCGCCATGTCGCCGGTGCGGTACATCCGCGCGCCCTCCTTGTTCTTGACAAAGGGGTCCATCTGGAAGGCCGCCGCCGTGGTCTCGGGCAGGTTGAGGTACTCTCTCGCGAGCAGGTCGCCGCCGACAAACAGCTCGCCGCTTACGCCGGCCTCGAGCCTGTTCCCCGCCTCGTCGAGGATGTAGATGTGCTCCGGGTCGACGGGCGGGCCAACGGGGCAGACGCGGGCCTCGTAGTCGACAAAGGTCTTGATGTCGCCCACGGCAATCTCGTGCGTCTCGCTGGCGCTGTAGACGTTGAGGAGGCGGGTGTTGGGGAGGGCGCTGCACGCCCGCCGGACGAGATCTGTCGTGACCACCTCCCCGTTCAGCCACAGTGACCTCAGCTCCGGCAGCTTCTCGCCCAGGCTCGGGTGCCGCGAGAGGACGGTGGTCAGCAGGGTGGGGGTCATGAGCGTGTCGGTGATGCGCCTCTCGGCGAGGAAGTCGACGAGCCCGATGGGGTCGTAGCTGATGCCGTCCGGGACGGCGACCGTGGTGGCGCCCCTGAGCAGCGGCCGCAGCATCTCCCAGACGAAGAAGACGTTGCAGGCCACGCGGTCGCCGGGCTGCAGGTCGCTCGTGCGGAAGCGCAGGTCGTAGCTCAGCACGGGCGCCCGGTGAGGGTTGGCGATGCCCTTTGGCTTGCCGGTGGTGCCCGAGGAGTAGGAGACGAAGGCGAGGCGGTCCAGGTCGTCGCTCGCGGGGAGCGGTTCCCTCGTTTCGACGACGACGGGGGCCGCATGGCCGTTGACGGCCTCGGGCTCGGGCTGGTCGATGACGATGGTGGCTACGTCGGACTTGATGCTGGCGGCATGGGCCTTTTGCGTGATGATGACGGTGGGCTTCGCGTCGTCAATGACATCGTGCAGCAGGCTCGTCGGATACGCCAGCTCCAGCACGAGAAAGGCGCCTCCCGCGCGCAGAGCTGCCAGGGACGCAATGACGTTGTCTGCGCTGCGGCCCATCAGGACGCCCACCAGGTCATCGCGGCCGACGCCGTACTGGCGAAGGCGGTCGGCCAGGGACCAGGTCAGACTGTCGAGCTCCGCGTAGGTGAGGGTGCGCTTCTCGTCTTCCAGGGCGATGGCGTCGGGCGTGGCCTGAGCCTGGAGCTCGAACAAGGCTGCCAGGTCCTTTGTTGTGTCGATGATGCTCATCTTGGCAAGCTGGCGAGTCAGGTGTAGCTCGAATGGAGAGCCAGCTGATGAGGGTGACACTTCAACACCAGGACGAAGGCGATGTCTCAGTTGCTCCGTGTCAACGTTCAATGAGCTTCTGTCTGCCTGAATCTTTGATATCTCATACAGAGCCGCCCCCCTGAATCCCAATTGATGCCTTTCAATTTGATGTATTCTGTTGCCGTCCAGCAGGTCAGAATTGGGCTCAGTCAGGCGGAACACTGGCCACTCGATGTCTAGCGCTGGGCGAGCTCCTCAAGCCTCTACCTTCTCAGCGTCAGTCTACTAAACACCAAATGCAGTGAAACAGTCTCACGGAGCGGAGAAACATACCAAGATCCCGATGCTGATGTGAGGACAAGTCAAAAGGCAAAAGCTTGTAAGGGGGGGAGCTGAGGTTATACCACCACAGCATGTAACACGTACAGTAAAAGTAAAGTAGCATGTGAATCAACGAACAGGCTGCTTTACTGGGTTTCACCAAGCTAAAATGTCCGTTCGTGGGGCTTATCAGTTCCAGTCGTTGACCGTTGCTGCTTGAAGCGCCGTGATTGGCCTTTGCATGTGAATATTGCTGCCTCGAATTGCGTTCCCCATCGAGTTTAGCTCTGGCAATGTAGTATTTTCGTGCGTTTGTGTCGCGTGGCCTTTTGCTGTTTGAAGACTCTTCCATTTGTCTGTGTTTACCTCGGAGATGATGCAAGGGGTTCGAGAGGAAGAGAGCCATTGATTTTCTTTTTTTTTCATTTAGTCTTGAAAATGAAGGTTTCATCTAGAGTTTTGTTTATCTCTGGTTCTAAGCAGCCACGCTGACGAGAAATCTTAGTATGCTTTGTTTCCGTTCTGTGTCCTTTCGATGACATCAAATTGTCGATCGTGGAGCTGAGACGAAGCGTGGGGTATTATCGTGTTCCCCCCCTTAGGCTAATTTGTTATTTTTGTTATTTTCCAACAGATTCAGTCCATTGCCCAACAAAATGAAATACGACGTTCTCGCTGCCTCTCTGACATGTGATAGTCCCAGCTGAGGGATATCTTAACACAACTGCAGCTCGAATCTCTCAATAAAAGGGGTATCAATTACTATGTCGGTAGATCATGACACTCGTACAGCATGAAGAAATAATAATACATCAAAACGCAACCATTTACTCGCTATTCCCACATGCACACACACACACACTCAAACACAATCGCCAACTCTCAGGACTTAGAGACCTGACCGGCCCTTGGAAATGTCCACCTCTGACACGGGAATCACCTTTGTCCTGTAGACAATCTTGTGCCCGACGTACAGCACGATGAAGAGCATGACGCTGACGTAGCTCGCAAAGAAGCTGCTCGTGTCCCAGTCGATGAACACGGTGAAGCCGTTGGTCAGGAGAATCAGGACGTTGAAGAAGAAGCCGAACCAGGAGAGGTACGGCTGGAAGGGCGCCTTGTAGGGCAGCTCGTCGCGGGGAATGTTCTGGTACTTGAGGACGCGCATGAAGCGGATGTGGCACAGGTTGATGAGGGCCCAGCTGATGAAGCCGGCGACGGCGGTGATGTTGAGCAGCCAGTTGAAGACGACGGTGCCGTTGTTGCTCAGGTTGAGGAAGGCGAGCAGGCCAAAGACGGAGCAGCAGGCGACGGCGTAGTAGGGGGTGCCGTACTTGTTGGTGCGCTTGAAGAAGGCCGGGGCGTGGCCCTCGCCGGCCATGGCGACGAGGATGCGGCTGCTCGAGTAGATGTCCGAGTTGGCGGCGGACAGGACGGCGGTGAGCAGGACGGCGTTGATGATGGACGGCAGCGCCTGGATGCCGGCCAGCTTGGCGACGATGACGAGGGGCGACGCCGAGGCGTTGGTCGAGCCGTTCTGCAGGTCGGGGTTGTCGTGGGGGACGTTGATGCCGACGAAGAAGACGGTGCAGTTGAAGAGCAGGAAGACGGCCCAAAAGGTCCAGCGGATGGCCGAGGGGATGGCGGTGCGCGGGTTGGCCGTCTCGCCGGCGCCGACGACGACCAGCTCCGTGCCCTGGAAGCTGAAGCCGGCCGTGACGAGCACCGTCCAGAAGCCGACAAACTTGCCAATCGCGCCGTCGACCATGTACTCGGCGAAGGCGCCGGGCTCGCGCCAGTACTTGAAGCCAATGTACCCCTGGTCGCCGACGCCCGCGTTGACGCAGATGCCGAAGATGACGAAGCCGACAATGGTGATGACCTTGATGCTCGACAGGTACGCCTCCATCTCGCCGAACACAAACGTCGGCAGGAACTGCGCGGCCGTGAAGACGACCCAGAAGATTGCGATCCAGACGCCGATGCTGACGGACTCGGTCCAGTACTGGATGATGAGGCCGCTGGCGGTGAGCTCCAGCCCGATGGTGATGACCCAGCTGAACCAGTAGATCCAGCCCATGGCGAAGCCCAGCGTCGGGTCGATGAAGCGCGAGGCGTACACGGTGAAGGCGCCCGTGACGGGGATGTACGACGCCATCTCGCCCAGCGCCGTCATGATGGAGTAGACGACGGAGCCGAGGAAGAGGAACGAGATGAAGAGCGACCCGGGCCCGGCCTTGGCCAGGGCGCCGCCGATGCCGAGGAACAGGCCCGTGCCGAGGGCGGCGCCGATGGCGATGAACTGCAGGTGGTGCGAGTGCAGCTCGCGCTTGAGGCCCTCGTCCGACTGGCCCGCCTCGACGTCTGGGTTCGAGACGTCGCCGGCGGGCTTGTCGCTGATGCCGTGGACGAGCTTCTCGTCCGTCATGAGGGGGCCGGGACCGACGGGGGGAGGCGTCGGGGTCGCGTCGTCGGCGGCCATGGTTTTTTTTTTTGGTGTGTAAGGGAGAGAGGTGAGTCAAAGCTTTTTCAGATTCGGAAGAAAAGAGTCAATCGAAATCCGGCTCGTCGGCGTGGCAGCGAGAAACAAAGAATGTGACGCTTGCGAACAAGGGTAAGGGGGGGGGAGAAGGCGAAAAGAGAAACTCGTCTCTATATCACCCGCAAAACCACAAAACCATCCAAGAGGGAAGAAGAGAGGCGGGAAAACTCGACACCCTACGGGGGGCAGGCCAGCGCTGGACTTATAAACTAGAACCAGAACAAGAACAAGAGTAAAAACTCGGACACATCAACGTTACCTTTTGCTTTCGGGCTGCTACACCAAGAACAGCTCTTATCACTTGCTGGCGAGACCCTCAGTCGCCGCCCCATATAAGCCCCATCGACGATGAAGACTTTGATGGGGGGGCTAAGCTACTTCAGTCCTCGGCACAGGAAAGCCGGTCAAGCCATCAAGAGAGGCGAGCCATGCTCTCTGGAATGCGTCATTCGTAAGGCGTTGATTCAAAGGACTTGGAGACTCATGGCGAGGAGGAGCTTCAACTGTAGCTCGCACCAGATCGTCTAGAGACAACAAACACACACAACTCGAAACTGAACATCTCCAAATCGTCATCTCAAGGGCGTGCTCCTGCATTCAGACACCCCCTGATCTAGACAAGGTCGACGTTTTCGCCCTTCTCTGCATCCTTCTAGCGGCATTCTCTAGCGCTTGGATCTAGTACGACCTACAACTTTCAATTGCGGCTGCTAGAAGCCTCGAGACCGTCAGGAAAAAGAGCGCAAAAAAGGCAAAGAAGCAAAAGAAAAAAAAAAAAATCTTCGGTCGGCATTGCCGCGGAAATGCGAGCCTGGCCGCGCCAAAATGACTGGCTGATCTGGCCAAGAGGCGGATGGAAAACCGGGGCTTTTAGTCGTCCGGGAGGCAAATGGAAAGTTTTTTCTTCTTTCCCAATGCTGCGATTTGCCCTTCACGCGATCTAAGATGGATAGTACTCAGCTACTGTACGGGGTACATGCCTTTCCTTGTCTCTTTCTGCTCCTCTCCGTGTTCCTGCTACTTTGATATCCTATCTTTGATTCCGTGCTACGGGCAATTTGCAGCCACTGGCGGTGGAGGCTAGCAGGTCGGGCTGACGGGAAGGATCTCGGCGTCTCTTTTTCTGGTGGTTTGATGATGATGGGCTGGTAATAAGCTTGCGGCAAGATGATCTCCGTACATACGATACGAGGAACCGGGATTAATTTTCTGTCCCTGCCTCAAAAGACTCCGCTCACGATAAAACCCGAGCTCTCTTGCAGCGGCTAGCAGGTGTTCCTTCGGCTCCGACTGCGGGCGATGTGACTCTGAGCCGGGATATCGCTCCCTTGTCTGCTTCTTCCGCCGACGCAAGCCATTGTATTGCAATAATATTTGTCGAACAGGTGATTTGCACGGCCATGGTGATGCTTTTGTCCAGAAAGAGGATGTGGGAAAAAAAAAAGGGTCCCTGAGATTGTCCAGTTTGCCACTATTTGATGGCGGCGTAGTGGTTCGGGCCTGAATCGAGCGACTAGCCGAACATAATGGCAATTGAGTGGCATCGGTATCGGTATCGGTATGTGGGCGGGAGCAAAAACACACATTCAACTCATCCTTTGTTCAGCCATCGTGCCTCTTCGGCGTGAACCTCCACAACACACGCACACGAGGTCCACACCTCTCCGGCCCGGGACCAGGAAAAGGCGACGTTCGATGATGATGCCCGTCTATCTGGCGCGGCCATTACGTACTGGCTGCGACGCTCCCCATGGGCAGATAGGGTCAATCCCCGGATCTTGCACAGGTGCGTTGAGCGCGTCAAGCGATAACGTTTTGTGCTTTTTTTTTACTCTCCACAGAGCTCTCAGGGGTGCGAGAGTCGGTTGCATGGATGGAGGAAATTGAAGATGGGGATGGACACGTGCGGGAGGGCGCTCGGCGGCTTTGGTTGCTTGATTCTGTTAGTACGGAGTACGGCGTTGTATATTAAGTGCTGACCTTGAGTCGTGAGGGACGGTCCTTTGACTCTCCGCCTGTTGTTGGTGTCTTGTTTCCACCCTCGTGAGTATGTTTCTGTTTGACCCTTGTGAGCTGAAGTGATGCGGGAGCTCTCTCGGGCAGTGCATGCCTCTTTTGGATGTTGTTCCCATTTCTCACAGGCGGGCGCTTGGTCAAGTGAGACACGGGGGATCGCTTTGAAGCTCTTTGCGTGTGTGGGGGCGGATGGTCAGCTTGAGTCGCACGCTTGGGAGTCGGTGTGAACTGCCTTGCTGAGTCATGGGCGGCTTGGCGATGGTGCTTTGCTCGATGTCGTGGTTGAAGCAGGGTTTCATCATTGATGACATCCGGATTTGCTTCATCATCAATCTCGTCTTTGCTCTCCGATGCGCTGGGAATCGTCGTTTATCGTCAAGATCAGTGAAGGAGTATATCCTTACGGTTTTACAGATTTGCCATTCCCAAGAGCGCGATGGTGATCTGCTCGACGTCGTGGCTGAAATAGTGTTCGGTGACATTCGAAGGTACTCCTCGGTCAATTCTGTCCTTACTCTTGAATGCGCTGGGAATCATTAGTCGTCGTCAAAAGGCACGTCAAGAGCATATTCTTACGATGTGACGGATTGCCATTCCCCAGACCACGCCTATGGCAATTCGGCCAGAACTCGAGCGAAACCAAAGGATCCCGAAAATAGGATTCCGAAACGGGTCTCACACACGCATGAGCTGGTTGAGCAGGTGGGGCAGCTTGCATTGACCTTGTGCGCGTGCGAAGACGGCTGATTAGGGGGATCTCGAATGATATATCGACAGTCCTGCTGCTCGCTATACGGTCCCGTCTACCCTGCTATCGCGAGAGGATCGAAAGAAGCGTCGGTCTTGAATGCCGGCAGTATTATCGACAGGACATTTCATTATTGCCACGGTGGAGGTACCTTCGCATTGATGTCTGCGTGATGTCTGACCGGCTTTCACAAGTCGAGGTCGTTGGTGTTTAGTCTGTATCTGCACATCAACAGGAGAAAACCAACATTGCAATGTCACTTACAGGGGAAGTCGACAAAATAACCAGTGCCAGTTTTCTTCTCTTCAAAAGACGGCAGGCCGAGAGATTTATCTCTCTTGCCGTTAGAGCATAGACTTTGCGGCCTGAAAGACAGAGGTCTCGGGGTAGCAGTCCAAGCGTTGGTGGTGTGAATGATTTCGCGGGCCACAGCGGTTTCTGGTCAGGCTCTTTTTCATGATGCAATGGTTCTGAAAACGCTCCAGGCCTCAAAACTGGCCACACAGCAGGAAATAATTCTATGAGTCCTTATGAAAAGATTTCAAGCCTGGCCAGAAACCACCATGCACCTCGTAGGTAGTGGAGATGCAAGGCAGCCGCCAACTCCATAGAAACTGCACGTACTCTATAGCGAATGGCTGCTCGTGCTGTCTCTGCACTTAGATATGGCAGAAACCCACGTCGTCAGAAGTTGGCATAAAGTTGACCTTACCACGGCGCCCTTTGATCAGGTTCTGGCAATGACATGAGACTTAGCGGCGATGCAGTGGTAATGGTTTTCCCGGGATAGCGTCATGTGGGGGACTAACGCAGGAGGCTTCCACGGGCTGGGCTGAGCCTCACGAGATGCATATGCAAGCTGGACGGGAAGACTCATCCTGAGATGGAAAAAGCGATTCAAAATGCATTCTAGGACGTTGTTAGAGGATAATTAGCCGTGGAGCTGAGTGCAGGTACAGCCTGACTAGCAGAGATCGTGAGAGGTAGATGACATGACGGTCTCAACCGCGCCCTTTGCAGTCCCTGTTGATCACTCGATTTGTCATCGTCTGTTGCATCAGGAACAATATCTGCGCGACACGAGCAAGTCGTGGAAGCGGGTTTGTTGTGCTCGGGATGCAATACATGTGAAAACAGTTGCATCCACAAAAGGGTCGGGAACACAACACCATGCCAACACAAGACAACACTTGGGGCAATGAATGAAACAAAGACGTTCGACAAGACCCTTCACCGTTTCTTCTCGAAAAAAAAAAAAAAAATTGAACTTGGTGCCATACCGCTTTGACCTCTATGTGGTGCTTTGAGCAGAGGCCTCGGGAGTTGTTTGACCTCGTCGTCTTCGAGGCTTCAAGTCTGACACAGGATAGTGCTCGAGCAAAGTGATGTTTGCGCAAGAAGAAAGGAACTTGGATGCTGCAGAAACAGGGGCCATGGAGGACTATGACCTTTGCGTTGATGGCAAATAATCAGACGTTCTATGCGACGGCGGATGGTCGAGGTGGTCCAGCTGGCCCCCAACGGTACCCCATTATCGAAGAAATCCACAGGCAGAAGAAACATACCAAGTACACACCATTCTGTACGGAGTCCTATCGTACCATTTTCTCCCCTATTGGAGCACTATTTGTATTCATTACTCCATGAAATCCATCCTGTGCCACCCAGCTCCGCGTCTGTGTAATGGGCCGACCCCTCTCCCACCACTCTTCATGATCTCGAAGACTCGTCGCTGTAGCACACACAAAAGCAATGTTGCGGTCTGGAAAATTCTGTCCAACCATCTGCCGCCACCAACATCGCACAGATACTTTACCTTCGAATACTCGCACCGCTCTGGCCACGAGGCGAGGGTACACACCCAACTCCAGTCTTCTCTACGCGGCAGAAAAGATCCGCGGCCTTTTCCGAAGATGGGACTCGGGTAACGGAGCAGGGGAGTGAAAACCTTTTCATCATCTATGTAGAATGTATGGAGACAGGCTCGTTCTAGCAATCTCACAGAATGGAACCTGTGATGGTCACATCACTTTCATGTTGGAGCTGCCTGTCATTTGGGGGCCTGTCATTGGCTGACAGCCCATCAGCCATCAGCACCAAGGCGGCCATCAAGGTTCTCACCACCCATGGCCCTAGACTTGGTAGGCGCCCTTTTTGCGTGGCCATCAAGGTTCTCAGCCACACTCGGCGAGAAAGAGGAGGAGGAGGAGAAAACATGATGAAATGGCCTCACGATGAAAGGAAACACAGCAGAGGAAAGGAACCAAAGAGGAAGAAAATAGAAAGAAATCAAAATTCAAAGATGTGCCAAGATGGAAAATTTTGAAACAAGCATCCACTTTATCATCTTTCTTTTCCTCCACCTTGTTTCTTCCTGTTGCCTCTCATGCATGTTGTGTCTTAGTTTCTGGCGGTGGAGAAGAGATGCCGCCAACAGCACACGCAAGAGGGACAAGGAAAGTCTAAATGTACAAAGGACTTCTCCGTAGAGAGTCATACAACTTGTCAAAAAGTGTCTCACCTCGAGAGCACGCACATGGCTTTGGCCAAAATCAGAAACCCCCTTGCATCAGCTCCGCCGGGCCTCGGCCAGAACCTACTCGACCGTCCATTTGAGTCACAGATCCGAGAAGGGTGACTAGCTGAGCCTTGTTCTTGTTCTTGTGGCATCCTCCGTGAGGTACATACTCGTACTTTGTATGTCCATGTTCCCTCCTCGGTGTCCCAGGCTGGCCCAACCACCCTGGCCATCATGGTCCTCGTGCTACTCGACATGATGCCCATCAAAACTAACGACCTGCTACTCTAGATAAGGCGCAAGGCCCGGCATCGAGACCATCCGTGCGCTCCAATAGTCAGCCAGGGGACGCCCCGAGGCCATCTCCACCCCGGAGGACTCGAGCCGTTTGCTCGGCGGTTGGCCAGCCTCGCTGCTGGCATGCGGGAGGCTGAGCGGCTGGCCCGCCATACGGTTTTGCCGGCCGCCTGGTCGAAGGATCCAGTGGAGCTGGGCGTTGGCTCACCCGCCTCACGTCTGCACTCAAATACGCCCGCAGCCCAACCTTGCCAACTTTTCCTTTCCCCTTCTCTCTGCTCTTCTCTGTCCCTATTTCTTCACCACCCATCCCATCTCTTCGTCACAGATCTTCATCACATTCGAGCATTCCTCAACTCTTATTACTACTACTTTCTTAACTTTTGAGGATTACTCCCTGCTGCCACCATGGCGGACGAGTTCAACCCCAACTCGGTCGACCTCGACTCGGCTGACCCCAAGGACATCATCTGCTACCTCAATGCCGGCGAGAACGAGTACAACGGACGTCTGGGCCTCCGCGTCTCGGCCCTCTTCGTCATCCTAGCCACCTCCACGCTGACGACTCTCTTCCCTGTCATGGCCACTCGTGTCCGCAAGCTTCGTATCCCCCTCTACGTGTACCTCTTCGCCCGCTACTTTGGTGCCGGTGTCATCATTGCCACTGCCTTCATCCATCTCCTCGATCCTTCCTATGAAGAGATTGGTCCCGCCAGCTGCGTTGGCCTGACCGGTGGCTGGGCCGAATACACCTGGCCGCCTGCGATTGCCATGACCTCCGCCATGGTCATCTTCCTCATGGACTTTTTGGCCGAGTACTACGTCGACAGGAAATACAAGATGGCCCACGTCCAGGTCGAGGGAACCATCACCTCCGGCGGCCACCACGACCACCACGGCCTTCACTCTGCCGACCAGGACGGCGCCATCTCCCCCAACCGAAAGATCGAGGAGCGCGGCCCCGACGGCGCCACCAGCGACAAGGGCACTCCCTCCAGCCCGACCTTTGACGTCGAAGAGCTCAAGCACATCGAGGGCGACACCCAGCAGGCGGCTATGGGCTTCCAGTCGCAGATCGCCGCCTTCCTGATCCTCGAGTTCGGCGTCCTCTTCCACAGCGTCATCATCGGCCTCAACCTGGGCGTCGTCGGCGACGAGTTCACGACCCTGTACCCCGTCATCGTCTTCCACCAGGCCTTTGAGGGCCTGGGTATCGGCGCCCGCCTCAGCGTCATCCCCTTCCCCAAGCACCTGCGCTGGATGCCCTGGGCCCTGTGCCTCGCCTACGGCCTGACGACTCCCATCGCCATCGCCATTGGCCTCGGCGTCCGCACCACCTACAACAGCGGCTCCTTCACGGCCAACGTCGTGTCCGGCGTCCTCGATGCCACCTCTGCCGGCATCCTCATCTACACCGGCTTCGTCGAGATGATTGCCCGCGACTTCCTCTTCAACCCCTACCGCACCCAGGACAAGAAGCGTCTGACATTCATGCTTGTCTCGCTCTACCTCGGCTGCGCCATCATGGCCCTCCTCGGCAAGTGGGCTTAAATAGTGTCGACGACGACTGAGCAAGGGCTCTGCGAACAAGAACAAAAAAACGGTGATTTGAACGGATAAGATACCCCGTGAGGAATTATAGGATTGCATGCACTGGGCATGCAGGGACTTTGGGACACGGCGAAAACTTATACATACGCCTATGTATAATATTCTGGGAAGGGATTTACTTGATGGTTTGATTGCATTAATTCTCAGCGCTTTCACGTTGACACCTTTAGACCGACATGCATTTGCGGCGCTTTCAGCTAGACTAGGTAGTCCTGGTGATTTCACTCATCTGTGTTCTCATATCCATGCGTCATATATCTTGTCACAGCCTACAATCTGTGTTTTCATATCCAGACATGATACAAACATCTCGTGACAGCTCAGATGGTGTAGATGAGCTTCACGCCGCTAACCCTGTCATTCCTCAGCTCATCCAATCCCTTCAAAACGCCCTCGAGACCACTTCCACCGCGGTTCAGCTCAATCCTCGCCGGCTTAACCTTGCCCTCACGGTACAGCTGCTCGGTCAAATCGCGCCACTCCTTTGCAAACTCGTTATCCTCCGCACTGCCCTCCGACTTGAGGCCATACCGATCATACGGCTTCCCAAAGATGGAGTACCCCAGCGTGGACAAGATCTCAATGTTGGGGTTAATCGAGTGCACGACCGAGGTATCAATGCCTAGCAGCATGCCCAGCTTGCCGCCCTCGTCGGCGAGCGCGCCGGCGCAGATCTTGGCCGAGGCGTTGAGCGAGATGCAGTCCCAGGCGACCTTGAGCTTGTCGCCCGCGGCGGCGCGGATGTCGTCGACGACGGTGGGCGAGCGGTAGTCGAAGACGGCGTCGGCGCCGAGCGACTTGAGGTACTCGAAGTTGTGCGGCCTGGCCGTCGTGATGACCTTGTAGCCGGAGAGCTTGGCGAACTGGATGCCGAGGATGCCCGAGGCGGTGCTGCCGCCGTAGATGAGGACGGGTTCCGGGGTGGGGAGGGGGTCTGAGGGGAGGGCGAGCTTGAGGCTTTGGTAGAGGCCTTGGCCCTTTTGTTGACTGTTAGTGGATGGATTTGTTTGGACGAGGGGACGAGGGTGAGGATGGACGTACGACTGTAAAGGTCGAGATGCCGAGGGAGGCGCCTTCTTCGTCGCTGAAGGGGTTGTGGAATTGGACGTCTGCCTGGCTGATGGAGTATTCTGCGTACGAGCCGTCGTCGTGCTCCATGGCGTTGCTATAGACATGTTGGTCTCTCATTCAGACAACCCATTGAACATACAAGTTACAAGGTAGTATGAGCTCGCCAGAAATTTGACGACAAGATCAGTTTAACACGGCGGTGAGACTTACATGCCAGGGTTCATGCCCGCAATGCGGTCCCCAACCTTGAAGTTGTCCACTCCGGCCCCAACGGCGACAACCTCGCCCGCAAAGTCGCACCCGCACCGCGCGCCAATGGTCCTGGGGTCCTCAATGTCAATGGACTTGTAGTCCGTGGGGTTGATGGCGACGGCCTTTGTCTTGACGAGGACGCAGTCTTCGCGGAGTCTGGGGAGGGGCACATCTTCGATGGCGACCTTGCCGGTGGCTTTCTTGACGATGGCCTTTGTGGTCTGGGGGAGAGTCATTGTGAGTTGTTGTTTATTTGGTTATGTGGGAAATGGTTTGAGATATGCTAATGTTGTGGATTCAAGTCTGAACTGCTGGGTATGGAGGTGATATGGGAGAGGTTGTTGGGTGGATTTGAATGGAATCTCCGGGGCATCTTCACATTTATGTCTTTTTTTACTGACAGGGGCGTGGAGAGGCAAGAGAGGGTAGAACTGGGGATGCCGCCTTCTTTGGTGGATCAGTCGGTCATAGCTATGCAACTTTAGTTGTCGATATCCACATTTTGACAAGACAAGCCTTCTTCCGAGAAGTTGCGTGACGATAACTTAACACTATCCGTACTAAGGCAAGGGAAAAGGGGGTTAGAACTACCTAGAACTGCACGGACGAGGCCCACGCTAGATCGAAGCGAACCCCCAGGACAGCAACAATGTGGTAGCACAGTTAGTCTCAACTCCGACATTGGGGCAATTCGGCATCTTTTCTGTTACTGTTGTCTTAACCCGGTAATTGTCGAATTGGCCAGTTAGAATGCTGCGCTAGGCGAACTCCGTGATGAGATGGTAATTACCCCAGATTCTCTTCGGAGTTGTTGTGGAAGCTGAAGCTGCTTGTTGGCAACTTGGCACTAATGCGGCGTTTGCTTGGATGGTTGAGGTCTTGTTCCGATTGGTAAGGTGATGAGTTTGTGTGGCTAAATTTGGCTTCGAATCGTTCGAGTGCGGACGAAGTTGCCCAGTTTCTTCCATAATGATGGCTTAATAATGCTTAAGCTCGAAAAAAAGGAGCTGGAGGGAAAAATTGGATGGAATGGCATTCCGGACAGAGGAGAATGTCGTGCATGACAAATTGACCCCTGGATGGATCTCCATATGCGTAGTATAATCAAGCTGTCAAAAAAATTCCAATCTGGGTCTCAGCCGTGTTAATAATCAAAACGCGACTCAGTATCCTCCAGGTTATCTCCTAAAATCTATCGGCGATTCGGCAATGATGGCACAAGACATACAAAACACAACACAAAACACAGCTTCCAAGATGGATCTGAGGGGCGATTATTTTCGTTTTATTTCCAGACTCCAGTTTATTCTCCTTGCCGAGATTCGTCCTACGTGTACAGTACAACTCCCGGACTTGATGCCTTGTCGCAGCAAACTTTTCCTGATGGGGAGCTGAGGGCGGTCCAATGGCCGAGGTCTGGGGACATCATTCTGGTCTATCGAGTTCTGCTGCATTCCAGAGCAATGGTTCCATTGCTGGGCTTCGATCTCATGGCTTTATAATCTTTGCGTCATGTATGCTCCGCTCCTCTATGTGCTGGGGCGAACCATATGCGACTAATTGTTTCGAGTTTGAGCTATGAGAGCTACCTATACATGGAGTTGAGTGGTTAATTATGTGCAAATCTCCCATCACTAACGACTCTAAGGCGAGTTGTATACCGTAGAGGGAAAATGACTTTTACGTTCAATCATCATCACCAGAGACTGAGGACGTCAGCTCAGCCGTCTACTTCTCCAACACCCCAAAGAATGCGCGGCACTGCTTCTCCGTGACGCACATGAGTCTGTGCTCCTGTAATACGACATCTAGACCCGGACACATCATCGCCAGCTGAACGCCTTTAGTTCAAAACCGCGAAATGTCTCGCCCAAACACCCACGACACAAACCAATACACAGGCACCATCATCTTGTTCCGCAGACTCATGCTCCTCGTCAAGTACGCCCCTCGCCACACGACCCAGGCGACCCATCCCCGCAGCTCGTCCGCCGAGCTCTGGTGAATCGCCTTCCAGCCGCCGAGGTATGTCAGCGTGCCCCAGTTGCGGAACTTGAACGGCTTCCAGGTGCTGCTGACGTCGACTGCGCCGAGGGAGCCGTCTTGCGTGGCCTTGTTGAGGTGCTTTGCGAGGTAGCCGGCCTGTTGAGCGGCCACTTGTGCTGTCTTTGGGAGGGACCGGTCGTTTTCGTTGACTGCGCAGTCGCCAATGACAAATACGTCGGACATGACGGGCTTTGGAGTGTCACCGGCGGCGTCAGGAGGAGGTTGTGAGGTCGCGCTGTCGGTTATACGAGCACGAAGGTAAGCGTCGGTGAGGATGCCGCCTGTTTTGGGGTCCTTCACGAGACGGTGTCGTTGGGCGTCTTCTCCTTTTTGGAAGTCCTTGTCCTGGGCGATGGCAAACTCTTTGCCGACTAGATGTTCCACAAACGGATTCTGCATCAGCCCCGTGCTCCAGACGACCAACCCGGCGTTCACCTCTTCGCTGTACTCCTTGATCTTGATGCTCAGGCCACCGTGTGCACTCCCAAGAACTCCGTCAGCTATCCTCACACGCTCCAGATGGTGCTTGGTCCGGACTTGTATGCCTTGACGGGCAAACGTGTCCATGGCATACTGCGCCAGCGCCTGGTCAAACATGGGCAACACCTTGGGCGCGATATCGTAGACGGTGATGCGCACCAGCGGCATCAGCTCGGGATACAGCCTCTTGAGGTCCTCGTGGATCAGGTCGTGCAGCTCCGCGGCAAACTCGATCCCCGTGGGACCGCCGCCCACAATGACAAAGTGTAGCAGCGATCGCTTGTCGGCCTCTGAGAGCGAGCCCTCTGCGACATGCGTGCTGCTGCTGCCTTGCGAAGTCGGATACGAACACTGTTCGAACAGGGAGAGGACTCGGAGTCGGATGCGGCGCGCGTCGCCCACGTCTCGTAGGAAGTGTGCATGATCCCTCACGCCTGGTATGCCAAAGGTCTGGCTGTAGGCGCCCACGGCGATGACGAGCTTGTCATACCCGACATTGAATATGTCGCCTTTTTTGGCTTCTGGTTTCACGGGTACCGTTGATGATAGGACTTCGCTGGGGAGGCCGCCGACGGCATTGGCTTCGACGCGGATGACCTTTTGGGAGAAGTCGACGTCGTCGGCCCAGCCTTGGTAGAAGCGCACGCCGCCTGGTAGACGCCGGACGGGTTCGAGCACGGCTCTGAACTCGAGGGTCCCGACGGATGTCGAGGCGAGAAGGGGCGTGAAGACGAAGTAGCCCCGGGGAGAGATGACGATGCGGTCGAATTTGGATGGGTCGAGGGTGCGGGCGAAGCTGTATCCGGCCCATCCGGAGCCCAGTATCACGACTCTTTGTTTCCTGGTGTCTGAGGAATATCGAAGTTGGAGCTTTGCAGGATTTTGACTTTGTCTACTTGTGGTTATGAGACGAGCTTACCTTGCTTGGATATTGTCTGAACGCTATAACATCTTGAACACCTGCTTGTGATTCGGAGGAGGCGGATGTAGGCTTTGCCGAGGTTGGCTCGTCGTGCTGGGCTTGCGAGTGCATGCAGATACGTGGTTCGACACATTGAGGCACTGGACGCCATTTTTCAGAGATCAGGATAGCAATTGCATTGGAAATGATGATCAATTTGTTTATTGAAAATAAGAGGTAGAAACATTTTTATATCGCCTCTTCGGCGCGTCAGCGTGATGCCGGCGTGGCGTCAGCTCCATCGTAGAAGATTCCTCACTTCTACTGTCCTTTTCGCCTCCGGTTTTACCCTATGGCCCATAGAAAATGGAATCCCGAGATAGCAGGGACCCAGCTTCGTGTATAGGTAGATAGGGGTCCTCCCGAGCCTTTGAAACAAGCATGAATTCAAGCTCCATGTGGTGAATGGTTCTTTTCACGCTCAGCTGAAGCTACAGCACATTACTTTTATGCCTTGGCCGACAAGCTCCATGCAGGTACGGCGGTTTTATACAAGCTCTTGGACAACCCACCAACCCTAGGCAGATCCCTCGCTTTGCCCAATCTCACAGCTCTCTCAACGCCCATCAACCTTGGATAACTCACCTTCAACTTGACTGCCGTCGTCAAATGATTTCCCGGCGGAACCGTCGTTGCTATCTTCAGCAGTGGGGTACTGCATGCCCGAGATACGACCAGGTCCATCCCGGCAATATCGTGCCATTGATACCACTTGTTTCCGACGGCTCCCTCCATGATCGAGTAACACACATGACGATCTCTGCGTTAACCATCTATCAGCTGCTGCATCTAGTCCATTATCATATCTCCTCCTTGCCTTCCCCACACTTTGTGTAACGGGGTACGATACCGAGTTCAGATGCCTGTTCGATATCTCCTCTTCCTCCTCTAAAGATGGAGATAATGCGCAGGCAAGACAGACCAAATCCCCTCTTTCAGCTGTAGCGCTGTGCACTAATGCCGTGCTCAATTGCCTGATATCGGTTTGATGCCGGGAGCTTCCAGCAACAAATCGGCAGCACGGAAACCCCCCATCTTGTCAGGTCATGTCTTATCTTTTGCCTCTTTTGCCTGCGAGATCGTCTTCCTGGTAAGGCATGTTGCAGGGGTGATTATCTGTGAGGAGAGAGCGTGCGGGGTTCGGCCTACATGCATGCGAGCACCCAAGGTCCGAGACATAGCTATATACCACAGGGTGAGGTAGTATTAGATCGGCCATCCTGTACGGTTTAATAGACGCTGTTGTCCCCATCTCTTTGAAGCCGTAAAAGTATCATTTTGTCTTCTTTGCATATTCCCTTTGTGTTGTTGAACATGGCTGCCGACACGGTGGACAAGACGGAAAAGCTCGGTCTTGAGCAGACGCCGACGCTGGGTGTTGCGGAAAAGGGCGAAGTCATTGAAATCGATGCTGATGAGGCACTTAATGCTGTTGCTGGGTTGGACACGGCAGCTCTGCATCTTGATGAGGAGACGGAGCGGCGGCTGCTGCGCAAGATTGACTGGAATCTCATGCCTGTAAGTCACGTCTACCTCGAGGTTGGCGGGCCACATAATTGACGGTCTTCGTTGTGCAGCTCATGTGTCTTGTTTACGGCCTCAACTATCTTGACAGTAAGTCATCTCGAAATCGGACATGTGTTGCGTTTCTGACGTTTACTAGAAACGACACTGTCGTATGCGAGCATCATGGGACTGAAAGATGACCTAAAGCTCAAGGGGGACAACTATCAATGGCTGTCAAGTCTCTTTTACTTTGGTAAGCACACCGAATGATGACCATTCGCGACACAAATCTAATAGTTCATGTGCCGCGCAGGATATTTGGGCTGGGAGTTTCCGACGAATCGTCTGCTGCAACGTCTTCCTCTCGCCAAGTACTCCGCCTTCAACATCATCATGTGGGGAGTCGTCCTGTCTCTCTTTGCTGTCACGGAGAACTTTGGGGGCGCTGTTGTCATTCGGCTCTTCTTGGGCGTCTTTGAGGCAGCTGTGACGCCCGGCTTTGCTTTGTTTGTATCTCAGGTATGGTTGGGTGCTCGATAAACGTATACAATTTCTACGTGCTGACAGAATGTGTAGTGGTACACCAAGAAAGAACAAGGCTTCAGAACGGGTATATGGTTCAGCTTCAACGGCTGGGTATGCCTCTTGTACCCTTATTCGTCTTGGCTACCAGTGCTGATGGTCTGTAGGCCCAAATCTTCGGCGGCTTGGTAGCGTACGGCTTCGCCCACGGCGCCTCGACCTACGGCTTCTCCATCGCCCCCTGGAAGGCAATCTTCGTCTTCACCGGCGTCCTGACCAGCACCATCGGCATCGTCTTCCTCTTCGTCATGCCCGACAACCAGCTCAACGCAAGATTCCTCACCAAAGAAGAGCGCCTGCTGGCCATCCACCGCATCAAGGTCAACGAGCAGGGCATCGGAAACAAGCACTTCAAGTGGCACCAGGTCAAAGAAGCCCTTACCGATCCCGCCATCTGGGGCTTCGTCTTTTATGCGCTCGTCGCCGATATCCCGAATGGCGGCATCTCCAACTTCTTCAGCCAGCTGATTGTGTCGTTTGGGTATACGCCGCAGCAGAGTCTGCTGTACGGGACGCCTGGCGGAGCGGTTGAGGTTGTTGCTTTGCTGCTTTGCGGATATCTGGGTGATCGGCTGGGGAGCCGGATCTTGGTTTGCATGTCTGGACTTGTGGTGGCGATGATTGGGGTGATTATGATTGTCGCGATCCCGTTGGACAAGCCTGCCGGTCGACTGGCTGGCTACTATCTCACACAGGTAAGTTGACGGTTGCTGAAGAGGAAGATGAGTGTGAGCCTGGGCTAACGACACTTTAGGCGAGCCCAACGCCGTTTGTTGCGCTGTTGTCATTGATCTCTACCAATGTGGCCGGTGAGTACAAGATTGATGGAAGTCTTTACATCACATACTAATATAGATGAGTAGGATGGACCAAGAAGACAACCGTGGCAGCAATGTATCTGGTTGCATACTGCGTCGGCAACATCATCGGTATGCACGCATCAAACGTCCCGTTGACCAGCCCTGCTGACTCCTTTTCCAGGGCCACAGACTTTTCGTCCGGAAGATGCACCAGAGTACCGGCCGGCCGAGATCACCATCTTGGTCTGCTGGGGCGCTTGCCTCATTGATCTTGCCTTCATCTGGTGGTACTACCGGCGACAGAATCTCAAGAAGAGCCTGATTCGGGCGGATCCGTCTTATACCAAGGTTGAGAACCAGGAGTTCCTCGACATGACGGATAAGGAGAATGCCGAGTTCCAGTACTCTCTGTGATGGACGGGAAAGGATGACACATATATACCTGCACCGTGGGAATATAGAACAGGACAGTAAGAAGAGGTGTATCAACGCCGCATGTTTCCTTTTGTGTCGGGCAATTGAGTGTTCATAGTGTAAATACCTACCAGCCGAACCGCCATTGGCATTCCACAAGGCCATGTACAGCTATCGTTATTCCGGATCCCACCTGTGGGTAGGGTGTTGTTTTGGGTGTATGATTGCCTTGTAATCAGAGTTCTTGTCCACAGCTCATGTCAGACAGTTCGTCAACAAACTCGAACGGCGGCGTCAGACCTTTCATCCCGTCAGCACTCTGATAATTGGGACTTTCCTTGGTCCGAGCAAAGCCTCTAAATCTTGTGAGCTTTAGCGTGAGCCCTCTTATCCGATTTCATTAGTGGGAGTCTGGAAGACAATCTCCATGAAAGCGACGTCCTCCACCACTTACGTAGTTCTCCGAATCCTACGCCAATCAACCGTCTGCGCCTATTTTCTCACCCGCATGTTTGGCATTCACCAATCCTATCAGATGCAGCCGTTGTAGTTCTCACTTTCTTCATAGCTCACGGATATAATTTGCGGACGAATCCGGCCTTAAGATGATTTCCGTCTCCGAAACTATATAATATTGGAAAACAAGGTGTGGCGAACGTCAGCTTATAGATGCTGGCCCGGACAATCTTCAACCTCCAACGTACATGAAAGCTGTCCGTCATCTTTGCTTTCAGACTACATGTATAAAGACCACTTGTCCTCATGCGAGGTATGTAGGACTGAGGGCATTGCAGAGCGTAGAGCTTGAACCTTGAGGCAGCCGCTTGCCGTTGCCCACTTGGAATAATTGGTCAAGACAATGACTTCCATCACCGCTGGCCCGGAATATCACAGCCCACCTCCGCCAGGAGCTTCTTCCACAGCAGCAATCGAGCAAGATGCACCGGCTCTCCTCGATTTGCATCGTCAAGTTCCCAATCTTCACATCTACACCGCCACCTCTCCGGACTTTGACATATTAAACAGAGTCAACGACAGATCCATCACGACCCTCCCCCTAGCCACCGTCCGCCCGACAGATGAAGCCCAGATCGCGGCAGCCGTGTGCTACATTTCCCAAAACGGCTTGACATTGGCCATTCGCAACTCAGGAGTAGACCAAGGCGGTCGAAGTCGCGCCCATGGACCAAAGGACGTCTCCCTCGATGTCCGTTCCATGAACAAGATGGTGCTGTCGGCTGATCGAAGGACGGTCACCATTGACGGAGGCGTCACGGGAGGAAACTTGTTGCGATTTCTAGACACCCACGGACTCACTACGCCGACGGCATTTTCCACCACGGTTGGCTACGTCGGATGGGCTTGTGGCGGGGGCTACAGCTCTCTGAATGGCATCATGGGAATGGGCGTGGACAACATCCTCGGTGGAAGGGTTGTGCTGGCTGACGGGCGTGTCATGGACACGGATGATGCCGACTGTGACCCGGATCTGTTGTGGACTCTGCGCGGAGGCGGTGCTGGAATTGTTGGCGTCGTGTCTTGTCTTCGCGTTCGTGTCCATCGGCGGCCGGATTGCTTGGCGGGGCTTATTCTCTTTCCTCTCGAAGAAACACCCCAAATCGCCCAAAAGCTGAATGAGTTGTATGCGTGGAAGAAGCCGCCGAAATTTGCGGGAGACGCAGCCGTCATGAACCGAGCTGAAGGCGACGGCGCTTGGCTCTCCTATCTTTTCCATTGGTCTCTGGAAGAGGACCGGAGTGATCTTGATGAGGCCAAGGATTATCTCGAGCGTGTCTTGAACATGGGATCCGTCATCATGAATGCGGTCACAGAAAGTGAGTCCTATACCATTTGCCACAGTCCTCAGATTGCTGTATAAGCAAAAAACTGACAGTCCAGAAAAGCCACTCCATACGCCTTTCTCTTGTCCATCCCCATGCCCGTCCTCTACGCAGACCTCGTCTACCACAAACGAACAATCTCCGTGCCGGGCTGGTCAGAGGAACTTGGCCGTATCATATCAGAGCCCTTACCGACGCCCACATCAATGATTATCATGCACGACAGCCACGGAGCTGGCACGCGAGCATCCGGAGCCGCCTTTGAAGAAAACGCAGCTTTCCAGAATCGCGAGCCGCACCTGATGTTTGGGATCTTCCCATCAGCGCACCCTGATGATGAAGAGGGGATGAAGAAGGGGCGAGCGTGGGCGGACAGGCTGTTTGATGGTGTGACAAAGGCTGGGCTTGCTATGCCTTCGCATTACATCAACTTTTCGACGCCTGCAAAGGGGGATGGGCTGGGGTATTATGGACGGGAGGGCATTGTTCGCATAAGGGCGGTGAAACGTCGTCTTGATCCGTCGAATTTGTTTGCTAAGAGCACGCCTGATATAGCGGAGATATAGATTCTCCTGGCATATGTGGCTATTTTTGTTCATCGAAAAACCTTCTGCCTTTTTGCCTCCTTCGAGGTCCGTTAGGCGACATCTTCCTGAAGCGTTTGGCAGTGAATGAGTGCACACAACCCGATACCATATTCTAAGCAGACTTGAATCCTCGTCAGAATTTCCCCCATGAACAATATCAGAAGGTGGATTGGGCAAGGCAGGCCAAGTCAGTCATGTTACTGGATTCAGACGTGGACAATTCTCAATGGCACCCCCTCGCCTCTCGGGATTATCATGGGATTTGCATGCGGGGAAGCAGCTCGACCATCAGCTTCGTTCAATGCAAGCCGATGCTGACATGACATAAGACAATAAACGCATCTAGTCCAAATGTTCGTCTTACATACATCCTACTTCAGGACCGACCTTGCAACCAAAGCATCCATCCATCTCTGTCACGAAGATCAAACTGAAGCCGATGTACATACCTAGGCTCCCCCAAGAGCTGTCATGTCCACTATACCAGATGACTATCTGGAAAGGGTTTACGCAGGAGTCCTTGGAAAACTCATCGGCGTCTACGTCGGACGACCTTTCGAAGGCTGGACGCACCAGCAGATAGTTGAAGAGCTCGGCCACATCCGCGGCTACGTTCACGAAAAAGTTGGCGATCCCCTCGTCGTCACGGATGACGACGTCTCGGGTACTTTTCAGTTCGTCAGGGCTCTAGAAGAGCACGGCTACTCCCCCGACATCTCATCCGAGCAAATTGGCAAAACCTGGCTGAACAATGTCATTGAGGATCGCACCATATTCTGGTGGGGAGGAAGAGGCATGTCCACCGAACACACTGCCTTCTTGAACCTGAAGCGAGGCATTCCTGCACCCCTCAGCGGCGCCATTCAGACAAACGGCAAGACAGTTGCGGAACAGATTGGCGCGCAAATCTTCATTGATGGCTGGGCTATGGTAGCTCCCGGGAATCCCAAGCTGGCGGCCAAGCTCGCTCGTGCTGCGGCCTCGGTCAGCCATGATGGTGAAGCTGTGTATGCGGCTCAGTTGTGGGCTGCAATGGAAGCAGAGGCTTTTGTGTCGAGGGACATTAACCACCTCCTCGACGTCGGCCTTTCTTTCATTCCCGAGACGTCGCTCGTTGCCCATGTGATAGGCAAAGTCCGGACATGGGTCGCCGAGGACAGAGACTGGACCAAGACTCGTCAGAGGATCGAAGATGAGTTTGGCTATGACAAGTTTCACGGGATTTGTCACGTCATTCCAAACCATGCCATCATGATCATGACTGTGCTCTATGCGAGCGACGACTTTGATGAGGCCATGCACATCGTCAACACCTGCGGCTGGGATACAGACTGCAACTCCGGCAACGTGGGCTGTCTTGTGGCCCTAATGCTTGGCCTGTCGGCCTTTGATGGGCCGTATGATTGGAGAGGGCCTTTGGCGGATCGTGCTCTCATCTCCAGCGCTGATGGAGGCTATTCTATCAACAACGCTGCCCGAATCTCCTATGATATCGCCAACATTGGGCGTCGTCTGGCTGGCCGTGAAGAACTCGAGCCTCCAAAAGGTGGCGCTCAATTCCACTTTAGCCTTCCAGGGAGCACTCAGGGTTTTCAACTTGCTTGGACGTCGGACGCTGATCAAGGTGCCTCAGCTACGTTACAGCAACGAGTTGACAACTTACACGGTCCTGGTCTGGCCGTCGATGTAGAGAGTCTAGACCAGGGACAAGGCCAACTCGAGATTCTGACTCAAACATTCACCCCGAAAGAGGTTTTACAAATGAAGACCTACGAGTTGATGGCGTCGCCGCTCGTATATCCCGGCCAGACGGTCACAGCCAAGATACGTGCGAATGGTGTTGGAGAGGTAGTCGTTGGGCTCAGGCTGAAAGTGTATAGTCGGAACGACGACTTGGTTACAGTCGATGGACCGTTCCGCGTGTTGAGACCTGGAGAAGAGAGTCCACTGACCTGGACAATCCCGGATGAGATGGACAGCCAGCCTATCCAGAAGATTGGCATCGCGATAAGCTCCGGGACGTCAAACTCTTTCAGAGGCACCGTCTGGCTCGACAGCCTCTCGTGGACCGGTGTGCCGAATATGGTGATTCGACCACCATTGCAGAAGCCATGCGAGTTTTGGCATCGAGCGTGGGTCAACGGAGTCGATAAGTTTAGTAGCTGGGCATTTATCATTGCTCAAGGGCAAGGCGAGGGAATCATCGTCCATGGCACGCGAGAATGGGACAACTACAGCGTCACCGTCCCCAACTTTATGGTCAAATTCGGTGCCCCAGCTGGTCTGGCCATCAGAGTCCAGGGCCTCAATCGCTATTATGGCGTGTTCTTCACGGGGGACAAGAAGATCGCCCTGGTCAAGGCGCTGGACGAAAGAAGAATTGAACTCGCAAGTACAGAGTTTCCGTGGGAGCTGGACCGGAAATATCGGGTGACGTTGACAGCCTGCGGCAGTTCGATTCGAGCTCGTGTTGACGATGCGGAATTGCAGGCTGTTGTTGGGCAGTATGGAGGAGGAGGAATTGGGCTTGTGGCCGCGGATGGGTGTGTGTCGGCGGATTGTTTCGTCATTGCGCCTGTATCTTGAGATCAAGGGACTGAGGGAAACAAGGATCAAGACGAGAAGTAAGTTGAGGTCCTGTGGCGGCTGAGTTGTTGTATTGAAGAATCCATGTTGCATCACAGGCGGATGCTCAAAATGCCGGGTCGACATGAGCTTCGGCTAATCGATACCGATAACAGATCGGCACGGCGCCCTTAGCGCCAAACGCCCCCCGATCGCGCAGTGAATCCAGATCCCTGAAGGCGCTGTAACCTCGCAGCTGCAGCGAATGGGGGAGCTCGCTTCCCGATTGAGAGCCGCTAATTGGAGCTGCTGTGGCGCCATGACCTCATGCATCTTCAGTGGTGACGGTGCTGTAATTATTTGCCCGTACCTGCAGCTGCTTGTGTGGCATGGATCTTGTTTCTGGCGACACTCGTGCTCCCTGCTCTCGACTTCTCCCTTCTTCACTCCGTCACCAACATTCTTCCACTCCTCCAGCACTCACGCGCCGGACGCCGCAGTCAGCGATCGCTGCAATCATCATGATGGGTGAAGCAGAAAAGTACCGGCAGGGCGACCCCCAGCAGCAGTTCCAGAATCCCGGCCAGGGCCAGTATCAGTATCAGAACCAGAACCAGGCGCCATACAGCCAGGGATACGGCAACAACAACGGCTACACTCCCGGCGCTCCTCCTTACAACCCGGCCTACAACAGCAACCAACAGCCTCTAAACGGCCAATATCAGGATCATCCGTATGGACCTCCGCCGCCCTACAGCTTCAATCCTCCGCAGCCCAACGACGAGAAGTACTCCTTCAACGATGCCTTCATGTTGGAAAAGCCCAAGTACAACGATTGGTGGGCGGGACTCCTTGTACGTTGTCAAGACTAATTGATGCTTGTCTGTTGTGGTGCATTCGCTGATCATCATGATCACATTCCAGTTCCTGCTTGCCTTTGCAGGCTTCGTGGCCGTCTCAGGCATCGCCATCCACGGCTACAACAGCGGCTTCCATGGCGACGGCATCTATGCTGACCTCAACAGCTTCTCGCTCAACAGCAACACCATTATACTCTTCGCCTTTTGCCTGGTCATCGCCTTTGTCTTTTCATACGGATACGTCTGGCTGGCACGCATCTTTCCCAAGCAGTTTATCTGGATCACCGGCATCCTCAACCTGGCATGGGCGCTCGGAACGGCCATCTTCTACTTGATCAAGGGATACTGGTCCGCAGGAATAGTCTTCCTCATCTTTGCCGCCTTCCTCATCTTTGCGTTCTGGACCTGGATCGGTCGGATTCCCTTCTCGGCGCTGATGCTCAAGACGAGCATTGATGTCAGCAAGAGACACGGTCATGTATACATCGTCAGTCTCATCGGAGGCCTTGTGGCGACGGCATTGGCTGCTTGGTTCTCAGTCACACTCGTTGCAATCTACGTCGCGTACGAACCCTCGCCTGACAATCCACGATGCTCCGTCTCGGGAAACAATTGCAGCCATGGCAAGGTGATTGGTCTGGTCGTCTACATCACGTTTGCCATGTTTTGGATCTCTGAATGGCTCAAGAACACCGTCCACACCATTATCGCCGGTGTCTACGGATCTTGGTACTTTTCGCCGCACAACTTTCCCAGGAAGGCGACTCGCGGCGCCGCCAAGAGAGCACTCACGTACAGCTTTGGCTCGATTTGCTTCGGCAGCCTCATTGTCGCCTTCATCCAGTTCCTGAAGCAAGTGTGTAGCGTTGCTCGGTCTCAGGGCGCAAACGAAGGCGGTGTCGGCGGCTGGGTTGCCTATGCCATCTTTTGCATCCTGACATGCCTCATCAGCATCATTGAATGGGTCGTGCAATTTGTCAATCGGTATGCCTTTTGTCACATTGCGCTCTACGGCAAAGCATACATCGCCTCTGCCAAGGATACATGGAGGATGATCAAAGATCGCGGCATTGATGCTCTAATCAACGTAGGTCACCTTGTCCTTTACACTAGGGGAGCAGTTACTAATAGCAGATGCAGGACTGCCTTGTCGGCCCCGTCCTCTCCTTTGGTGCCATCTTCATTGGCTATGCGTGCGCCCTCTTGGCTTACCTCTATCTCCTCGAGACGGACCCGCCGTACAATCGAGATGGTGGATTCACAGCCGTTATCATGGCCTATGCGTTCTTGATTGGCTTCCAGATTGCGCACATCTTCACTACACCGTTGGGAAGTGGTATCGATACCATCTTTGTTGCTGCCGGTTGGGATCCGCAGGTTATGATGAGGGACCACCCGGAGCTGTATCAGGAGATGGTGCGGGTCTACCCAAGGGTTCAGCAGGCCATTCGTTGATGATGTTGATTGTGAAGTAGGAATGGGAGCAACCGATCAGCAGCCTATTCATGTAGTTGATTCTGTGTGAAGCTGAGACGAACTAATACATTTACAGTCTTAAAGTCTCCCTCGGTTTATTGGCAAACAGCTTTACATGCTTCTCTTAATCTCGCAGAAACAGTGATTTCTTCACCAACACGCATTAAAGTGCTCGAGCATTGACAGATCAAGTCTTGGAATGGAGATATATACATCTATAAATCAAGGTATAATGCAAATTCCCCCCTATTCTGTCCTTATATGAGCATCTATTAAGTCTTTTTCTATATAATCATCGCGCTTCAAGGTTGATATGCGTCAAGTCGTTTCATACTGAGCGACTCAGTTAAGCACTCCCCGCGTTGGCCAAAAGCCCGCAAGGCCCATTGCTAACGGTGGTCCCGGAAGCCCCCGCAGCCGTCTGGTACTGATCGATGCCGGAAAACTGGCCCGCGTGGCAGACGCCGTCGGTGCCGACGACCAGGAAGCAGGTCCCGCTGGAGAAGGAGATGGAGCCCCTGCAGGCGGCGGTGTTGAAGCAGAAGACGCAGCAGTCGTAGGGGCTGAGGGTGCCGCTGACGGGGACGAAGTTGCCGGGCTGCTGGGTGCTGACGCTGGAGACGCCCTGGCCGCCGTTTGCGGTGGAGAGGAGGTTGGAGGGGCCGCAGACGGCTTGGAAGGTTTGCTGGGGGGCGACGACGAGTTCGGTGGCTGTGTGGTGATGGGGTTAGCACTCTGTTGCTGTGTGGTGCGGCTACGGGTTCAAGGGGTCCGGGGGGGGGGCGGAAGAGGAGGAGATTTTGACTTACAGGTGGTGGTGGTGGTTGAGGTTGTGGTGGACTCAGTTGCGGAAGTGATGACGGTCGTCGTCGACGCGGTCACCGTGCTGGTGACGTCGCAGGGGTAGACAGTCTCCGTCTGGGTCTGCTTGAGCGTCGTGGTGACGGTCTTGGTCTTGGGACGCGCGGTCCTGGTGTGAGGCCTCGCGGTGTAGGTGATGCGCTTGACGACAACGGGCTCGACGAACTTTGTGCACGAGACGGACTGGGCATGCATGGGAGGCCAGAAGGTGGGCGGGCCGCCGTGGCCGCCCTTGCACTGGAGGGTGTCCTTGCTGCGCTCGAAGAGGTTGCTGTTGGCGGAGCGGCCCTTGATGCGGGGGACGAAGCCGGGTTCCTGGGAGATGGGGGTGAAGTCTGCCGGGGCGGGGATGGTGGTTGTGGGGGTGGTGGTTGAGGTTGCGGTGTCGGTTTCCGTGTCTATTTCGGTGACGATGTTGGTTGTGGTTGTGTATGAGGTGCCTTTTTGTTGTTGAGTTTGTCTGTTAGTGCTTCTGAGAAGTCTTTGGCGGCTGATGGGATGGGAGGGGGGGAGTTTGCTCACTTGTGGATGTGATGGTGGCGACGTCAGTGGAAGTCGGCTCCGTGGTGGTCGTGTGGACGACGCTGGTGACGGTCTTGGTCTTGGTCTTGGTGGGCGTGACGGTCGGGTGAGGCGTCGTGGTGTACTTCTCGGTGAAGGTGATGGTCCTCGTCTTGTAGTTCCAGTGAGTCTGGACGTGGTGGTTGACCTGGGGGCCGAGCTTGGTGGAACAGGTGACGAATTCCTCGACGGGGTAGCGGTTGGGCTGGTGGCCGTAGCCAAAGGCGAGGGCGCCGGAGCCCAGGGCCAGGAGGGAGACGGCGGAGTTGAGCTTGACCATTGTGATGTAGGGGATGGGAGGACGGGTTTGGGCTGCTGCTGGGTTTGAGACAGTTGGCGGAGGGGAGCAAGTTTGACTTGAACTATTTATTCATTCACTCTTGCGGAACAATTTTCATCGCTAGTACTCATTTCTTGAACCACTATCAATCTGTTGCTCTCTTTGAGTCTGTCCACGATAGCTTCAACAACACCAACACCAGCCGCGTTGGCAAGGTCCATCCCTGACAGCTGAATCCAGATCGGTCCACCCAACGCAGCTCCACGTCAGAATCGGGAACTCCATCCGCAAGACTATTGCTGTGCTTATGCCAATAGCCTAAGGCCAGGCGCAAGCTGAAAGAGCCTGTTAGCGTTCAGGTGAAGCTACTGGCCGTTGGTTCTAGATGCGGGTAGACAGAAGTCTAGCAAATCTAGATGCTGCGGCGGCCCCCCCTTTTTTTTCCACGTCGATAGGGAGATTCGCCTCTGCGGGTGGCTGAAGCGCCACCAGGGGTGTTGAGCTCGTGGCATTCGCGGCCTCCGGGGGTTTGCCAAGAGTGAGGTTTTCTCGGGACCGGCACTTATAGCGCCGGGTACGATGTTGATGTTGCGCCTCGTTCCACCTCGGCAAAGAAAAAGAGAAGGCGATATACTATCTCTGTATGTAGAGGGAATCGAGCATTGAGGCGAGAACCGAGAGCTGGGAACGGGCGGCAACCATTTCCGCAGAGTCGGGATGTGGGTGGTTAGCTGAGATCGGCATTGTCCGGCTCTCAGCCGCAACTCGCCTTGCAGCTTCGCTGAACGCATCATGACATTGACTGCGTCTCAATTATTCTGATTATTCTTGCGGTGCCCAATTACTTGATTGTCGTGGACTCGTAGATCCCGAGTCTATCGTTATTACAGCTTCGATGGTTCAATTCAATGATAGGCAGAGGCTGTGCCACGCACCGCACTAGAAGACTTTGACTGCAGATGCGAGGGAGCGTATTAGGGCGCCACGACGATTGGGATTAGGTCGGTGAGCATCAAGACTAGTATCATCCTGCATGTCGACCCATATACGAGTTGCCATCAAACCATGTGAGAGATGGATCAGATCTGGGCCGATGCCTGCGGAGTACATGCTCCGTTCAAGCTTTCAGCTCCTCTGGGGGTTCTATATCCTCCGTATGGAAAACGGTTGGGCAGCCCGTACCTCGACTTTAGACGCTAGAAACGAGTCTCCATGGCCGGTAACAACGGGCACTCCGGCAACTTGTTGTACATTCAAAGACGACCGATGTTGCTTCTCAACCAACAATTCGGTAATCAAAGAGAGAAAGGCAGCCAAGCCTCAACCTGTCGTGGAAAGAAACGGGTCTGCTACCCCACGAACTATCATGGGCTGAGCCAAACAATCCTTCTGGGAACATGCTTGTTTACGACGAGACCATTGACGCTTCTTTCCACAGATCTATAAGTCAGGTACCCGGCACTTCAGGCGTTTGTGATGCTCTGAGGTTCGAGTATTCCATTCATTTCCACATCTCGTGCTGCAACCATTAGGCAGGGGAATTGGTTCTCTTCGCGAATCCTTTGACATCTTCCCCCAATGTGTTAACCTTTTCTTACATTCTTACGTCAATCTTTCCTTAGGAAGTAAGCTAAAACCAGGTGTACATGGGCTTCCGGTCTTTTATCCACCTGATTCTATCTATCAAGGTACTCTTACATCTCTATCTGCTTGTAGCGAACATCTTCGAAAGAAGAGGCACACGACATTTATGAGCTGAGCACGCCCCATGTACATTTGCATCTCATTGTCCAACCAACGTCGCCTTTTCAGAGGCCAAAGACCCTCAGAGGACGCGCACATTTTTCTTCTTCCGTGCAGTTTCGATTATTTTGCTGGACGGTGGGAAACATTCATCGCCGACGCATACTCCGTTTTTTGACCGTTCGGTAGATCTACCATGGCACAGACTGTGAAGCATCAGAAACCCTTGCTCCGCCGGTTTTAACTAGGAAACTACCTTGTGCTTTTTTCGTACAACTGAGTAACGTTCTTACGGTTGTATTTGACCTTGTTACGACTTGATTGGTACCATGGCCAGATCCAAATATCTAGGTAGGGTTTAAACGTGACAGGGCAGTCTTTCCCGTTAGTAGTCTATCAGCTAGGGAGCTTCTACCTGCCCCTTATTGTGTATATACATGTATTTATCTATCGTATGGTGAGCGCCTAAGCAAATAAACTGCGTACACGTAGTCTCCAGAAGCACTGAAACTGTGAGAATCGCGGATACTGTCTAGAGAAACCGAGACACTACTGGCAGAAAGTGTTACTTGCACCCAGACTTGGTAGGTGAGCAAGGATGGTCCAACCAACACGTTTTAAGCGAATAGAGTCAAGACCCGTGGAACACTCGACGTGTTAAGGAGAAGTTGTAGTGCATAAGACTCAAGATTTCGCTGTCACGTGGGACAACTGAAGCCGGCTGTATCTTTTTGTTTTGGTCCCATTCAATGATTCAGAATAGTTGACTGTCCAGTAATTTGCACCAACGGATTATATATACGTGGGATACCTTGTTCGTATGAATCCTTGTTGTATGCTCCGTACATATAAGTGCGGAATACATACTCATCGGGTTATTCAGGCACCTCGAAAATCAGAACCCTGTCAATCAATGTCGATACTTGGGTCGATCTCTACTGCTTTATGCCCAGCCCTGTGTTCTCGCATATTTAACACACGATATCCTCTGCCGGGAAGCACTTTCTGTGTCAAAATGACGTCAACGCCCTCCATGTAAGATGTCTGTTCGTCAACACGATCTTGACATACTCACTCCGGAGCAAGACGGCAGGTAGATCGCAATCCGCTACTCAAGGTCTCGGCTTCAAAATCGAAACCAGATGCAAAATCAGCTCAAGAGGCGGCTACGATCAAGCAGACGTCCACGTCACTCGAACTGATGCGGTTTATGAGATGGTGGCCTGAGCTGCTGACACTTCATATTTGCTGTCTGTATTCTGTTCGTGCTCGTCCTGAAGCTGCCGCCATACCAAGGAGAGGTGTGATCTGCTTGGCCTCTCTGGATCACTATCAATATCTTCGTGACGATTTGTACCCTTTTGATCAAGATTCCGCAATGAATGCAGCAAAGGGTACGGCTCCTGAAATATTCTACTCCAACAGATGCATCATGAGGTGAGCAACAACATGAGGTTATCAACAAGCATATACATATATGCATGCATCTCGCGTGGTTACGGCAAAGGGGCGGCCCCGTGAACCTCGAGACTTAGTCCCTATCGTGATTGCAGTCATAGAACGGAACTTCTACTTATCCATAGCGCTGCCACAAACAACGTGGAGTCGTTTGAGCGGCTACGGAACGTTGCAGGCGCTGTGGCCATTCTTTGACCACTGGACGATGAGGGCCGCTTTGATGTGAAATGTCGGGGGCGAAGCAGCTGAACATTTCCTTGCATTACAAAGGAGTGATGTCTGCCTAAGACCGACAGGCATATTAGTCTACCTATTCTCTCCTTGGAGCTGTGGTGCTTCGTTGAAATCGTGATTCCGTCAGCCACGCACGATCTTGCCCCTCACATGAAGCATCACCCCAAACACCTCGTTCAGTTACTCGCAGTCATCATACATCCGCAACAATGGTGTCAGAAACCTCTGATTGCCCAATGTCGCCCGAACAGAGAGCAATTACTTACGCCGGGTCACTGTTTCTTCAACTCAACAGCGGAGATCAGCTCTTCAAAAGCTGCATCAGTCAGACGACGAGTGTCTCAAATCTCGTTCAGTACGTCGACCAAGAGAATCGCCAACTTGAGAGAAATATATCATCCCAGCTATTGGATAAATTTCAGTGAAACACAGGAGGGTTGCAGTCGCTTTCGTCAATGATGGAGCTTGCGGCGCAGGCCAAGGCGGATTGCTTCTGCCCACTACGGGCTCCGGTCAAACTCATCCTTCAGGCGAGAGCATCTTGATCTCCAGCATAAGCTTTATTAGTTGAGCTGAATGAAATAGCATGAGTCTAGCCGAGGCTAATCATACAGGTCTCACTCATTGGCTGTGCAGCAGATCACAGGCCATGGTGCAAGTCCTGGAGGAGAACCTTCCGCGAATAGAGCTCAATCAGAACCTCCAGTATGATCTGAATATGCAGACGAAAACGTTACACATCTTCAACGACGTGACAGGTTTCTGCGTTGAAGCTCTTGTCTTCTTTCAACGTCCCACTGCTGGCATGAATGTCCGGATCAGCACATAGCCAAATTGTCCACTAACAGGAACAAGTCCGAGTACATACATGTACGGAAGTTGACTGCCAACCTTCCCCCCCTACAGAAGACTTTAAGAGATCCATTGATCAATTGAAGCCCCATATGCATGGGGCTCACAACACGGCTGTTGCTCTCGATTTGGCCAAACGAAGTGGTATGTGCTCCGACTTGGTGACTGACTTGCACGACTGACGATGCCTCGAGACTATCGGCAGGAACAAGATCGATTGAGAACTTGAATCATCAACACACTGGGAGCCGCAAAACGGGAGAGAAGCCACCGGCCAAAGATCTAGACCAAGTGGCTGCGTTGGACCTCATCAAGAAACAGCGGCGTGTATCAGCGCTCTTGGACAACTTGCTCCACGAGCAAAAGAAGTTTACGCAGGCAGAGGAAGAGCGCCGCCGCAGCAAGCAAATGGTGGACCAGAAGGGCCTTGATCCGATCTATCGAAGGGCTCAGTTGATTTCGTTGCTCCTGGGCCAGACGCTCTGCCATCAGCGCAAGCTTGCCGATGCCGAGAGTATTCTTCGCTCATCGTTTGCGGTCCCTCCCCGAGGAAGCTGTTGGCTTGAGTTTTGAAGTTCTTTTGTGGCTCGCGCAAGTGCTGCACTGTCAGTAGAAGAGCTCCGAAGCTGGAACAATACTCGGGGCTCTGCTTCCCCGTGAAGGGAGGGAAGTGCAATCTTTACCATGCACACAGCCAGACCGTCGGACTCTTTTCAGGATGGGTTTTGAATACCAAAGAGAGATGTGTGGAACTGAAACAGAAGAGGAGAAGTCGGAGCAGACGAAGAGGAAGACGCAAGGTCGGACGTAATCGTGGAAAGCGAGGCCGAGCGCCGACCCAGAGGCAGATCTCGGGTTCTCTGAAGGCATCCATGTCAATTCACCGAATTCACCGAATTCACCGAGGGCAGGATAGGTCAAGCTTTGTAGCGGCAGGGAAAGGCAACCAAAGCCGCAGAGGCACATCGGCTTCTGAAGCTAGCAGGGGGATATACGCAGATTAGGCAACGAATTGTCCGAGTCGAGGCTCACGATGATGAAGGTCTGGAGCCCAAGCTGCAGGCATTTTGACGATGTTACACATTATTTCCGGCAAAGGGGCGTTAGGACGACTTACATCCGATCAAACAAGCTCTTATGCGTATCTCGAGTAACACCTCAACGGCCAGAAGCACGGAGTTTACCATCCTCAACGTAACACCGAATGCACTCAGAAGACACTCATCCGAAGCATCTCTCGACCTCACACACGCCACGCCCAACCATGAGTCAACGGACTTCATGCAGTGTTCCCCATCACAGAAGCTTGTCATCTCGGCAGCACGCATTAGCTCCAACCTCCACGCATGAAATACACGTGTCCCCGTCCACGCACTCCAACCCACCCGGCATTTTGACTCTTTTTCAAACAGGCCGCCCTTCTTCGCTTATGACAAAGTTGGCCATTGTGAAGCCTCAGTAGTACAGTAATAGCAATCAATCAAAGCATTCCACGCAAAAAGCGTCTACGTCGTAAACCTGAATTCTTAGTGCCCCCCCCTTCATATCCCTGCCGAAGGATCGCTGTGGCGCCGCTAGGCATCTCTTCCTTGGGCCATTCATACAACTTTGCAACGGCCTTCATGCCTGGCGCCATCCGTGCTACCTGGTGATGGAACTTGTTTGCTAGTTTGACAGTGACGCGTGGTTTCGCCCGTTGTGCGTCGACGTCGCACGGGAGAGGAGGGTTCGGGTCGTTCAGGCTTGCCTGAGGCTTGAATAGAAAGGAAATGGCTACGATGGCCTCTAGGTTTATGGTTATATAGTTCCTTTCTCGCTGCCTGAAGTTGTTTCGATCCATAGAAGTTGTCAAGCTCCCAACACATTAGCACTCCAGATAGTCATCATCTACTTCTCATTCATCAGTGACACCACCTCATCATGGCACCTCTCAAAGTCCTCATCATAGGAGGCGGCATCGCCGGCCCAGCAGCGGCATACTGGCTCCTCCGCACCGGCGCGCACATCACCCTCGTCGAACGAGCCCCCCAAATCCGCGCTTCAGGCCAGCAAGTCGACCTCCGCGGCCAAGGCGTCCCCCTGATGAAGAAGATGGGCATCGAAGAGGCCGTGCGAGCAGCAGCCGTCCACGAGCCCGGCATGCAACTCATCGACCGCAGCGGCAACACAAAAGCATTCTTCCCAGTTGCAAAGAGCGGCTCGGGGAGACAAGGCTTCACATCAGAATATGAAATCATGAGAGGGGATCTAGTCAGGATCCTGTACGCACTTACAGAAAACCACCCCAACGTGCGGCACCTCTTCAACACCACCATCAAGAGCTTCACCCAAGACAACGAGAACGATCCCGACGGAAAAGTCCACGTCACGTTCCAAGACGGCCACGAAGAAGCCTTTGACCTCGTCGTCGGCGCAGACGGAACCCGCTCCTGGACGCGCAGGATGATGCTCGGCGAGGGCGCCCCGGATCCTAGGCGCTCGATGGGGGGTTACATCGGCTACTACAGCGTCCCCACGAGGCCCGGGGACTCGGACCGGGCAACCTTTTGTCACTTGCCAGGGGCGCGCATGATTGGCACGAGGAAAGACGTTCCCGAACTGACGCGGGTGTACGTGATGTTCCGCGGGAAGAAGCCGGATCTTAACGCGGCGCTTGAATCCGGAGATCAGGCAAGAATCAAGAAAGCTTTGGCTGATTTGTTCCAGGGAGGTGGATGGGAATGCGATCGGTTTATGGATGCGCTTCTACATGCTCCAGAGGCAGACGACCTATACATTACGCCCATCCAAGAGGTGCATCTGCCTCCAGGATCGTGGTCCAAGGGTCGAGTCGTCCTCCTCGGCGACGCAGCTCACTGCCATACAGCAGGCGGCTACGGATGCGCATGGGGCTTAGTAGGGGCCTATGTACTAGCAGGAGAGATCGCAGCGCTGTTGAACAAGGACAGTTCATCACCGACAGCGGCCATTGTCCAGGGAGCCGAGAATTACGAGGAAAAGTTCCGGCCCGTTGCCACATCCATGCACGGCGGCTACGAGTGGTTCGAGGACCTGCTCATGCCCAAGACGGCTCTCGGGATCTGGGTGGTTCATACGTTTGCGAGAGTGGCGTCGTGGTTTCGCTGGGGTGAAATGAGCGGCTTGGATGAGATGACGTCCAAGTGGCAGCTGCCGGAATACCCAGAGCTGGAGGAGGATAGAGGCAGAGCATCGTTGTAAGCATGATGACCGGGGTGGGATTGGACCTCTTGGCTCTTGTATAACAGATAATCTCCCAGCATTGTATTATAATGTCATCTCCTCTAATACAACTTTGCGTTCTCCCCTTCCAACTACCATGTACAATAAAGGCCTGTCAAGGTTTGGTTGGCCGCAACTGGCGCTCGTCATGGAGGCAGCCCAAGGTATCGATATTTCCCATCTCTCATCCGAGAAGCTCAGTATGTCGCATCAAGTACTGCGGCGAGTGTATCATTTCCTCTTTACTCCGGAAGCCTCGGCCGTCTCCTTGAATCAAACGACTCGAGCCAATTCAACACGGCCTCGTTACGACTCATCGTCTCTTCATCCCAGGTGGTATCCTCATGGGCCACCGTCACACGACACTCGATATCGACCGACGCTCCGTAGAGCAGGGCGCGGTCTTCCAACCAGTGAAAGAGACATGACCCGCAAGCACTCCGCACGCCAAACGTGTTGAGCTCGATCAACTTGCAGCAGGCCATACCCCGGTCATAGACCGCATCAAAGGTGAATCCCTGCCTGCGAATCACCCCCTCCAGCTCGCGATCCTCATGCGCAAGCATAAACTCGAGAATTTTCTCCTGCAGCCTCTTGAGGGCGAGGACAATCAATTGAGCCCTCAACGACATCACGCCCTTGTCGAAGTGGGCAAAGGTCCATGGCTTGTGCCATTCGTATTGACTGACGGCGGTGATGCGGAGCGATTCGGGGCAGCAAAAGACGCGATATTCTCGGAACGGCTGCAGTCTGTCGTCGAACGGAAGGAAATAGGCCTGAGTCTCCTCGGCATCGCTGTTAAGGACGTTGGTGAGAGCGCTCCGGGCCCGCAGCGACGTCGTCATGCGAAGCACAATGTCCTCCACGGAACGCAGCGCGAGCACGCCAGGAGCCGTGTGTGCGCCGTCCTTTGGCGGACACGCTCCCAGACGCATAAAGAGTCCCTCGGGCGGAAAGGTAAGCGCCTGGAACGCAGGGTGGACTTGTTCTTCCAGGTCTTCCGCGTAGGCTCGGTTGAGCTCGCGCGTGTGGATGGAAGCAGCCGCAGCCTTGGCCAGGAGCTCGATCTGCGGACGACGGAGGACGACGACCTGGAGAGCCGAGGCAGGGATCTCTCGCGACCTGAGGATCAGGGGCAGCCATTTGTCGAAGCTGAACGGTTTGTTAGACGGGATCGGATCTCTTGGTGCCTCTGCGGCGGTGTGGAGGCTGGTGTTGAGCTTGGTGGTGGCGCCCTGCTTTAGTTCTCGCTGGATAGCCAGATTGTCGATGATTCTCAGAGGCATTGTGTGATTTGATGGGCTGGTAAACGATGGTGCTGCTAAGGGGGGATATGGTGCTGTTTGCTACGGCAGTGCTAGATGTGCTAGTGAAGTGGTGATTGTTTACAAAGTTGAAGGTTCATGGTTGTAATAGACGTCGACGCGGGCATGTAAGACGATTCTCTGCCATCAAGCAGGAGATGCCGGGTGACTCGGGCAACAACATCCAGGATCATGATGAATTCAGCAGCCGCATGTGTCACTTTGGACGACTTAGCTTTCTCGATGTTATTGGTGCTTGTCTTACAAAAGGCAAGTTTGATCGAGATTCTCCGTCTTGGTTCCCAGAATCTGGCTCGGCAGCGTGACGTCTCGTATTCGCCTTTTGGGCATGATTGTGAGTCGCCTGGTTGTGACTCGTTTTTTGGACAAACAGTGAGCAGTCGCCAAGGCGGCGAGGACTCAGACAGTTGAATATCCTGGCGACTCTGTAATGCTGGGTTCTACCCTACAGCAGTTACGGGTCGATGAAAAGTAAACACAGGGTCCAATTCTGCATCTGTAGCAGTGATTTATTTCGAGTATCACCTGCTAAGTTGTCGGGCCACTGGACATGGTCAGTGAACTCCTACATAGGTAGCGTACGGGACTGCGTGGGAGATATAGTAGAGCACAGACGGGTAAGATGACACTTGAGTGCTGACTGTCAAAACAGCACAATCAGAACCAGACAAGGTTGCCGATCAACTGACGTGACATCTGACAGATAGCCCGTGTGCCTCCTAACGCTGGTTCTAGATCAATGGAGCGAAAGTCTAACAATCCTGATGTGAGTCTAATTGAACGTATAGCCAACTGCCTGCATTGGCTCTCATGCCAGCCTGTTGCTAACGCTACAAATCTCGACGAGATGCAAATGGCAAAACATGCAGCCGACTTGACTGATTGCTAAGCTGTACGACTCGGAACCGCCGATCATGAGCAGAGAGCCTTGTCCTGCAAGTGGCTACTCCAGCCCGCAGTGCCCATTCAGTCGGGCCGGCACAGATGCTTGCAGAGCTCGACCTGGAGCCGGGGAGAGTTGCATGAGATTCCAGGCTTTTCCACGGTCTCTCTGATCGCAGCTGTTACTCCATTGAGCCTCTCCATTGCCAAACAGAGGAAGCATAGGTCACCAAGTCTGGGGAACTCCCTGGTCTTGGGCGCCCGTCGGCAGGATTGCATCCTCCGGATCGGATGTTCTCGAAGCCTCATGGGAAATACAGTTCTGACGGCATGGCCGTTGGCTTCCCCCCATCCGGCTATCTCGGTATGGTATGGATGGCCATGCAGGCGCAGACTGGGTCTCTCCCACGAGGAACTTTTGCCCGCCATGTCGCCGGCGAAATAGCCCAGGCACCGGACCAGGGCACAATTGTCAGGGCAGATCATCACGGCGACGAGGCTGCCAAAAGCTCGATCCTCACCGAAACCGGCGTCTGCATGCGTTACTAGCTGCAATGCCCCCTCTCACTACAAGTGGCTCCCTCTCCTTGACATGCTCCTCCTCAGCATCTCCTTGTGCCTGGTGCGCGGACCAGCGGGTGTGTGTGCCATGGGGGCTCTCTGGCTCTATCGGCCCTTTTGCCGGCTCGCTGCCGTTGTGTCTGGGGCATCTTTGTGGGGTAATTCACCGAAATCGCCAGCAGCCTTGTCGATATTTGCGAGGATGCGGGTTCCATGATCGTGGAGCGCTGGAGACGGTTTGCAGTTAGCGTCAATGCTTTTGCCTGTCTCTCGGGGGGATCCATCGCGGACCTGACGCCGTCAAGCTTGTTGGTGAATACTTGGAAGACGGCTAAACGGCTGTGACGACATAACTTCACCTGCTGCTGAGGAGTCTAGGTCGAGTCAAGCAAGGCACGACGACAATGCTTGGAAGAACCCGAACTGGGGGGGAAGAATGGGGGGGAGATCCTGGCCAGGATCCAGTTCCTCCGTATGACAGAACCACGCACCCCAGCTTTGCCCCCATTGCCTCTTCCCACGCGATGTCACCGAATCATGCCAAAGACGGTGATCTGCATGGAGAGATGCCAACGCCGGGGGCTGGGAGCTGGATAGCTTAAATACCGGGCAGCAGGCCGCATATCCAGCGTCTCGATGGAACCCCAGCTCGTGTCTGCATGCAGTTGCGACACTCCGTAGGCAGGCATCTTGCGTGTTTCTTGTCCGGCGAGGTTCCAATTGGCGTCTTGTTTCCTCGTAAAGGCAGTTGAAAGGCTGCACAATGCGGTCGACAGTGAGTGTGCCCGTGATGTGCCTCACTTGAGGGAGCACGTATGTATAACCCATGCTGACTCTCGTGCTTCCAGATCTCTTCCGCGGCGGCGCTGCTGTCGCTGCTGCAGCTCGTTTCTCCCGCCCAAGGCACGACACTCGTTGACCGCGTCACCAAATGTCTCAACAGACACGACGGCTCAGACGCGGACTCCCACTTCAGCAGAAACGTCTACAAGACCGACTTCGCCGGCGTAACGTGGGACGAGGACAACTGGCTGCTCAGCACGACGCAGCTCAAGCAGGGCGCCTTCGAGGCCCGCGGCTCCGTGGCCAACGGCTACCTGGGCATCAACGTCGCCAGCGCCGGGCCCTTCTTCGAGGTCGACACCGAGGCGGCCGGCGATGTCATCAGCGGCTGGCCCCTGTTCTCGCGGCGGCAGTCGTTTGCCACCATTGCCGGCTTCTGGGACGCGCAGCCCGCGATGAACGGGACCAACTTCCCGTGGCTCTCGCAGTACGGCTCGGACACGGCCATCAGCGGCGTCCCGCACTGGAGCGGCCTCATCCTGGACCTCGGGGGCGACACGTACCTCGATGCCACGGTCAGCAACAAGACCATCTCCGACTTCCGCTCGACGTACGACTACAAGGCCGGCGTCCTGAGCTGGTCGTACAAGTGGACGCCCAAGGGCAACAAGGGCTCCTTTGACGTCTCGTACCGCCTCTTTGCCAACAAACTGTACGTGAACCAGGCCGTGGTCGACATGCAAGTCACCGCGTCCAAGAACGTGCAGGCTTCGATTGTCAACGTCCTCGATGGCTTCGCTGCCGTGCGTACCGACTTTGTCGAATCCGGCGAGGACGGCAGTGCCATCTTCGCGGCGGTGCGACCCAATGGCGTCGCCAACGTGACGGCCTACGTCTATGCGGACATCACTGGCTCTGGAGGTGTTAATCTGTCGGGCCGCAAGATTGTCCACAACAAGCCATATGTGCATGCCAATGCGTCGTCTATTGCACAGGCTGTTCCCGTCAAGTTCTCAGCCGGACGTACCGTGAGAGTGACCAAGTTTGTGGGAGCTGCCTCCTCTGATGCCTTCAAGAACCCCAAGCAAGTCGCCAAGAAGGCAGCCGCTGCAGGTCTCAGCAACGGATACACCAAGTCCCTCAAGGCTCACGTGGAGGAATGGGCTACAGTCATGCCCGAGAGCTCCGTCGACAGCTTCGCCGACCCCAAGACGGGCAAGCTCCCTGCCGACAGCCACATCATTGACTCTGCCATCATTGCCGTCACCAACACCTACTATCTGCTGCAGAACACGGTGGGCAAGAACGGCGTCAAGGCAGTCGACGGAGCCCCGGTCAACGTGGACAGCATCTCCGTCGGCGGACTGACCTCGGACTCGTATGCCGGACAGATCTTCTGGGACGCCGACCTCTGGATGCAGCCCGGCCTGGTGGCGGCTCACCCGGAAGCGGCTGAGAGAATCACAAACTACCGCCTGGCACGGTACGGCCAAGCCAAGGAGAACATCAAGACTGCCTATGCGGGCTCCCAGAACGAGACCTTCTTCTCGGCCTCTGCGGCCGTGTTTCCCTGGACCAGCGGCCGCTATGGAAACTGCACCGCGACGGGCCCTTGCTGGGACTACGAGTACCATTTGAACGGAGACATTGGAATCTCTCTGGTCAACCAGTGGGTGGTGAACGGCGACACCGACGGCTTTGAGAAGAACCTCTTCCCGGTGTACGACTCGGTTGCCCAGCTGTACGGCAACCTGCTCAAGCCTAACAAGACGTCGTGGACGCTGACCAACATGACCGATCCTGTAGGCTTTACCTGTTCTTCCAATTGATTTTCCTTGGGCTGACATTGCGAGATAGGATGAATATGCAAACCACGTCGACGCCGGTGGATACACGATGCCGCTCATCGCAGAGACGCTCCAAAAGGCCAACAGCTTCCGCAAGCAGTTTGGCCTCGAGCAGAACAAGACGTGGAACGACATGGCGTCCAACGTCCTGGTTCTTCGCGAGAACGGGGTGACGCTTGAGTTCACCGCCATGAACGGAACCGCAGTGGTCAAGCAGGCCGACGTCATTATGCTCACGTACCCCCTGAGCTACGGCACCAACTACAGCGCGCAAGATGCTCTCAACGACCTCGACTACGTAAGTCTGCCCCCCCGTCAATGAGCTACAATGCAACGCCATGGCTAACATCTTCTGCCTGTAGTATGCCATCAAGCAGTCACCCGACGGGCCGGCCATGACATATGCCTTCTTCTCCATCGTCGCCAACGAAATCTCTCCCTCGGGCTGCTCCGCATACACCTACGCCCAAAACGCATTCAAGCCCTACGCCCGCGCCCCCTTCTACCAGCTGTCCGAGCAGCTCATCGACGACGCCAGCGTCAACGGCGGCACGCACCCTGCCTACCCCTTCCTCACCGGCCACGGCGGCGCCCACCAGGTCGTCCTCTTTGGCTACCTCGGTCTCCGGCTGGTGCCAGACGACGTCATCCACATCGAGCCCAACCTGCCCCCTCAGATCCCGTATCTGAGATACAGGACGTTTTACTGGCGCGGCTGGCCCATCTCGGCTTGGTCCAACTACACCCACACGACCCTCAGCCGGGCCTCTGGTGTTGCTGCGCTTGACGGAGCGGACAAGCGCTTTGCTCGCAAGCCCATCACCATCCACGCCGGCCCCGAAGAGGACCCTACCGCGTATCGCCTGCCGGTCAAGGGCTCCGTCGTCGTCCCCAACAAGCAGATCGGCTCGCAGCAGACATACGCCGGCAACCTGGTGCAGTGCCGCGCCGCCAGCTCCCCCAACGACTACGTCCCCGGCCAGTTCCCCATTGCCGCCGTCGACGGCGCCGCGTCCACCAAGTGGCAGCCCGCCGCCGCCGACACGATCAGCTCCATCACCGTGTCTCTGGACAAGGAGGACGTGGGATCTCTGGTGTCGGGCTTCCACTTCGACTGGGCCCAGGCCCCTCCCGTCAACGCCACCGTCATCTTCCACGACGAGGCCCTGAGCGATCCCGCAACGGCGCTCGCCTCGCACGAGCACAGCGCCAAGTACACGACCGTCACCTCCCTGACGAACATTGCGCTGTCCGACCCGTACGTCTCGACAAAGGACCTCAACGCCATCGCCATCCCCATCGGCAACACGACAAACGTTACTCTGTCGCACCCCGTCGCCGCATCCCGATACGCGTCTCTCCTCATCGTTGGAAACCAGGGCCTCGACCCCGTGGACGTCAAGGCGAAGAACGGCACTGGTGCTACGGTGGCGGAGTGGGCTATCTTCGGCCAGGGCAAGGAGCATTCTGGCAAGCCAACTTCTTCTCACGGCAGGAGAAGGCTGAATGTGCGGACTGCGGCTACTTTATCGGATCCGAGGAGCTTTATGCGGAGGCGTTTGTAAGGGCGGTGGTTATGATGTGATGTGATATGAAGGCCTTTGGTTTTTATAAAGACTTATGATTAGGTTACATGTGGTAGAGTAGTCTTAATACTAAAACAAGCGTAATTTGAAGCTGAAGTTTGAGGACCGGCTGGCTCCAGATTGCTAGTGTTGATGTGTTGTGTGTTGTAGTTATGGTAACAGTGCACAGCTTGAGATCTTGGACTTTGCAATCTGGTGCTTGAGGAGCAGTTGCAACTCCTGTTGCTACTACGCGTGAGCAGATGGTTCATGGCATGATGATATGGCTCCTTACTTGTCAACCGTCCTGGCCGTGTTATAAGAGGAGACTATCGCAATGGTAAAGATTGTAGCCTGCATCTTCAAGATGGCTTCAAGTCTCTCGTATCGGGGGTGAGTTCCTACTAGATTGTCCAGATGTCAACACCGTTGATGAACAAGTTGTCCAGTTCAAGCATTATGTATCCCCATCCCTTCATAGCGAAGCCTTTAGATCAGGAAAACACTGAAACCACGAGATTTAGTTGTAATGGTCGCCTCGGGACCGAATTCATGGTAATTGCCGAGTTCGTGGACGTTGAGGCTCGGGACATGGGCTCCAGTGTAACCCTTTTTGCATGGGGAGGTCTTGTGAGTGGGGGCGGAGATGAGCATGGGAAGCCTTGTTCGATCAAGCTGAAAGGGGATGTTTGCTTGCATGGGAAAGTTTGCAAGATAAAACAATTGTAGATGCCTCTGGAGCGGCGCAACGATGGAACCTTTGCTCTCCGTGGCGATTGTTTCGTGGAATTATATAGCTGCCCTGGTGCAGCTCAAGGTTCAGCCGGGCATTCTCTGGTATGACAGAGGCTCATAGCCGAGCATCAATAAATGAAAAGTAGGTTGCAGGGATGTAGAAGAATGAGATCTCTCTGCCATTGATTGCAACGATGCTCGAAAGGCCCTCGGTCAAAGCATTAAACACCATGAGTTTGGGTATCAGGTGTGTAAATGTGGTGAGGAATAGCCTCAGTGGTGGCCATTGGTACGTCTAGTCGGGAGATCAACCAGCACAGAGAAGCAGAGCAGCTGCCCAAGCACACAGTGTAAAGATACCGTCCTCCAAATGACTGCACACGAGCATTCCTCTGCATGTTCGCCCAAATCCTCGTAGAAGCTGTGGCTCTTTCAGCCCGGCTGTGATCGTGAATCTCCCTGGAAATGATTCACGCCTTTACACGGCCACCGGCAAGAGACACGTTAAAGCGCGTGCATATGCAAAACCTCGGGAACCCCTCCAGATACTGCCCGGCAGAACCAAAGGCGGTGTGCACCATTAGCGGGATCTCGGCGAGGACTCATTGGCCGCCTGCCAGATGCGGGGCAGTGCACGGACCATCGGACCGCGACCTCTGGGCAGAAAAAAAAAAAGTTGGAAATCTCTTTGCAACTTCACATGCGCAGTCATCGTCAACACATCATTATTCTCCGATCTTGACGAACTGTTCTTGTCACCATGCGCTACATTCTGGTCTCGGGCGGTGTGATTTCCGGTACGGTGACGTCCTGATCGCACACGGCCTCGTTACATGATCTGCTAACAGCGCGGCAGGTGTCGGAAAGGGCATTATTGCCTCGTCCACCGGCCTGGTAGGCTTTGATGCTTCGTCTCGTCTCTGGCAGTTCCTTGGACACTGACGCTCCGTAGCTCCTCAAGACTCTCGGACTCCGAGTGACCTGCATCGTGAGCATCACCTACCCCCAGTCTCGCCCTGAAACGCCATGGATCGAGCTCTAACTCGAATCACGACAACAGAAAATCGATCCTTACCTGAACATCGATGCCGGAACCATGAACCCGAAGGATCACGGAGAGTGCTTTGTTCTGGACGACGGGTATGACGCTCCCGCAGTGCTTTCTTCCCCTTCAATGATCAATCTGGCAGCCAAAGACGAGTGTCTCGCACCAGATTCGATTTCGGGTCCCCTGAAAAAGTTTGACATGCGGTGGGACTGACTCCCGAGGCTATAGTGGCGAGTGCGATCTGGACCTCGGACACTACCAGAGATACCTGGGCATCAACCTGTCCCGAGACCACAACATCACAACCGGCAAGATCAATCTGGAGGTTGGTCTGAGGGAGCGCCGCGGCGACTACCTCGGCAAGACGGTCCAGGTCGTCCCTCACGTCACCAACCTCATCCAGGAGTGGATTGAGCGCGTCGCCAGACTCCCCATTGATGAGTCGGGCGCCGAGCCCGATGTTTGCATTGGTACGTCTTCAACCTCCACGACTGCAAGATAGACCAGCCGCCCGCTGACTCCCTTATAGTTGAACTAGTACATTCAACCCCTTTCTAACCCATCTTACCATACTTTAACCTGCCTCTAACTTTCTTGACAGGGCGGCACAGTCGGCGACATCGAGAATATGCCCTTCGTTGAAGCCCTCACACAACTCCGCCACAGGATCGGCAAGAACAACTTTGTCAACATCCAGGTCTCATATGTTCCCGTCATCAACGGCGAGCAAAAGACAAAGCCCACCCAGCACGCTGTCAAGAGCATACGCAGTGCTGGTCTCATTCCTGATTTGGTAAAGCATCCTCCTGGTACGACGACTGTTCTTTCGTCAATCGACTAACGGCTTTGCAGATTGCGTGCCGTTGCGAGCGTCCCCTCGAGCCCGATACCATCAAGAAGATCGCCCTTCACTGCCAGGTCGAGACCGAGCAGGTGATTGCCGTCAGAGACATGCCCACCGTATACCAGGTGCCCCTGCTTCTCAAGGAGCAAGGCCTTTCCGATGTTCTGGGCGTGCTGCTGGCGCTGGACAAGCTCACGCCCGAGCCGGCCCAGGTCAAGATGGGTGCGGAGATTTGGCAGAAGTGGAAGGATGTCATCTCAAAGACCTACACCGAGACGGTCGACATTGCCCTTGTTGGCAAGTACGTCGAGCTTCACGACAGCTACCTCAGTCTCTACAAGTCGCTGGAACACGCGGCCATCTTCTGCAAGCGCAAGCTGAACCTGATCTGGGTCAACTCGGAGCACCTCGAGAACTCGACCCGCGAGGTTGACCCCGCCCTGTACCACAAGGCGTGGCACGATGTCTGCTCGGCGTCCGGCGTGGTTGTCCCCGGAGGATTCGGCGAGAGAGCGACCGAGGGCATCATCAAGGCTACCCAGTGGGCGCGAGAACACAACACCCCCTGGCTGGGTATCTGCTTCGGTATGCAGCTGGCCGTCTGCGAGTTTGCCCGCAACGTGTGCGGACATGCCGGGGCCACTTCCGAGGAGTTCGAGGAGCAGGCCGAGCACCCCGTCGTCATCTTCATGCCGGAGGGCTCCAAGGAGACCAAGGGCGGCACCATGCGCCTTGGTCTGCGCACCACGCACTTCCAGCCGGGCAGCGAGGACAGCAAGCTCCGCGCCATGTACGGCAACGCCGACGTCGTGGACGAGCGCCACCGCCACCGCTACGAGGTCAACCCGGCCTACGTCGACGAGCTCGAGAAGGCCGGCCTGTCCTTTGTCGGCAAGGACGAGACCGGCAACCGCATGGAGATTATCGAGATCAAGAACCACCCCTACTTCGTCGGCGTCCAGTACCACCCCGAGTATCTCAGCTCGCCGCTTACCCCATCCCTCCCGATCCTCGGCCTGGTGGCCGCCGCCCTCGGATGCCTCGACGAAGTCACCAAGGAGGTCTGCCTGGAGAGAACCCGCGCCAACGGCACCGTCAACGGCACTGCTTGAACGGCATGAGTGCTCAGAGGTCCGGCGCGGTACCCCTCCGGCAGCGGCTCCCCGAGGCCGTGGATCCTCACAACTTGCATGTGCGTAGATATAGGGACTCGGGTCTGACGGCTAGATGCCGCGTGCACGCATCTTCGCGTCCCAGTATCTTTTTACCATGGCAAGATGAGCCTACATAGTGCACGCTTCGGGCCCCCCTTTTGACATAAAACTGGCGCCGTTTTGGAAACTGTATGCTAAGAAAGTGTTGTTTAATTGAAACCTGAACCGATCCTCCGAGGTGCTGAATAGGAAAACACCTTACGTTGGACGAGTTTTTCTTTTTTTCTTTACTGGGACTGGCGTTATGCTTAGACTAGGTAGAATTAATCGAGACGGCGAGGCATCTGCTGGGAAAAGCAGACATCGCACTTTTTTTCTCTCTCTGAAGGATTATACCGAAGCTCTCTCAAATTTTGGGCGTGATTGAATGAGGTCATTTCAACTGCCTAGACTCGATCGATTGTCGAATTCGATTGCGCATGTGTGTTGACAGCTCTGTGAAAGCAAGGGTATATCATTTCTCAGGAGAGAGGCCGGATTCAAAAGCGAGACCACTTCAATCTTTAGAAAGCCCAGAATTCAGAAGCAAAACTTGCACAACTCAGGCAGCGAATGTCAGAAATATGTATGCGACATCGTCAAAGCTTTCCAGAGGACTACCTTGAGGGTAACCGACTCCATCACGACTTCGTTCGGCGGCCCTCCAGAGAAAAATGCCATTGCATCATTGTTCCATCTCGTCATAAAAGCCGGGTGTCAATCATAGTCTGCCTGAACCTTCATGACGTCCTCGGAGTCACGGTTCAAAACTCGTCATTCCCACCACCTCGGGTGTGTGAGCGGATCCTACCAGGCTCCCGAACCATGACCAGGCATTCCCCCTTTTCCGCCGTTTGCCTCCCCTGAAGCAGCAGCTCCTCAGGGCGGTCCTCGTCGGAACGAAGAAACAAGTAAATCATGCCTTTTTTATAGGAGCAAGCCGTTTTCGCCATACGGCTACCTCCGGCTCCTTGACGGAGCGCACTCACACGTTCTAAATCTGCTCTTGAGCGTCTCGAGGGAGGGCGCCTTCGAGTTCGGGTTCCAGACGAGCTTCCCAGCTTCTCTGCGAGTTTCGGGAGTGTGACGACGCCCTTGTGATTACCTTGCGGGTTTTGTTTTGCCTTCAAGGGTGTATTTGAGGGTGTGTCTCAGGGGGGGGTTTCGAGCTCGCGCCTTGTAGTAGGTGCATTAATAGATGACCCAGCCCTGATTATCGGCTTCACTGGATTTGGAGCATCGGTTTGATATTTGCTCTTGGGGGAGGAGGCGCGCATATAGTCCAGGTCTCTCTCTCTCTGTGTGACATTTGCTTGATAGGAGGTGATTAGAAGTGAAAGGTCGATTGGACCTGGTGATTCGACTTGGTTGCTGAGCAGCAGCATGGATCGTGCGTTGTTGTCTCAGACGAAGAGGGTGGTGATGAGGTTGGGCGTAGAACTGCTTGTTTATGTGTGTGAGCGAGTGCGGCGTCGGGAGTTTTGGTCGGACTCTGGGGCAGCCATATTGAGCCGACGTGTTTTTGCTTAGATAGATGCGAGCGGGATTCGTAGACTGAGATGAGAAGGGAAGAGAGGAGAGCCGCCGGTAAGTAGCCAGGAACCTGCTCGAAGAAACTCAGTGCTGTGCAGACGGGAGCTGTTCTCAAGCGGGGGTCAAAATTATCAGACTCTCAAAACCAACAAATGAACTTTCTTTTTCCTGCTCAATTTAGTATTTCTAGATAGTCAAAGGGGAGTAGGGGAAGGAGGATGAGGCATAATGATAACAAAAGGAGCTGCTAGCTCAAAGACTCGAATACTGCCTCTGTTCAAAAACACCGGATGTTTTTGATTCAACTATATCTGACAAATGAATTTACATTCTTGACGGAAAGTTTTTTTGTGGAAGGAGTACTCTTGTGCTCGGATATAGCCGCTTCTCTCAACGGTATTGCTCGTACATCTCCATCTGTGATATATACCACCCATCACAACCACCTACATGTGCACTTCAAACGTAAATCATCCACATCGCCCAAGTCATCCACAGGCAAGCAAATAATCTCATTGACACAATGCAGGAGCACACAAGATGCCAACCAGTAGACTCTTATCTGAGCGTGCAAGAGACCCCAACGTTACAAACTTTGAGAATTTGTCCCTGGAGCTTCGGCCTGCAAGAAAAGAAGCGCCACATCTTAAACCCCCCCCTTTTGCTGTTGAAGCGCAGAACACATGTACTCCTCGAACTTGAAACTCCTGAAGCTTGGTGGGGGTCTGTGACTTGACTCTGCTGCGTCGGAGGAGCAGCCGGAATCGACTTGCCATGGCTCTTAAAATGCATGACCATGGATAAAGGCCTGGTGTCAAGTCTCCACACAGGACAGTCGTAGCAGCTATAATGAGGTGCTGATACACGCCATCGTCAACAAAGGCAACATGTCACGAATCATCTACACCACCAAGTCAAGTAAATTCAGAGACAGAACATCATAGGATAGCCATCTATCACAAAGCACAGTCATTCTAAACAGCCAACATGGATAGGTAATCATAATCATACGCCAAAGCGCTATATTAATCCGAGTATCCTCGACAAACAAGTCTATAATAGAGTGGCATCAAATCAATCTCTATCTCTGTACCCTCTAAAGAAGAAAGAGTGGCGTTCGAATCATCGCACAGCGATCCATCATCTCATAAACAAAAGGGAGAAAGAAAGAAACACGCCTTAACAAAACCCAAATAGCAAACCAAAAACCACAAACCAAGAACCCTCAAGTTGAAATCTCAAAATCCAAAAGTTCAATCTCAGACGCAAATCCAAAGCTCAAAGCTCAAGTTACCAATCAACCCGCAAAAGAGGACAACTCCCACTCAAATCATAAAGTCAAAACTCATCGCACACAAAGCCCAGCAGCAGCAGCGCCGCTACTTCCCCCATTCTCCTCCGTAATCCCCACACCACCCGCATTGTTCTGCGCGTCGTCCAGATCCGCCTGGCCCTTCTCCCCCATGCCGTCCAGCTCCCCGCCCTCCATCACCGTCGACAGCTGCAGGTCCGGGTCCTTGGAGTACACCCGGATCCCCACGATGCACACGGCGTTCCACGGCGTCGGCATGTTCTCCTCCTCCGTGTCGTAGTCGTCCCGCGGCGGGGGGCTGGGGTACGGGAACTGGCGCGGCTTGCGCGTGTAGTCGTCGCTGCTGTACAGCTCTTCCCAGTCCTCGACGGGCGAGTCGGACGAGTCTCCGTCGGAGTCGGAGTCTTCGACTGCCGGGGTGACTGCAGCTGGGGCTGCGGCTGGCGGAGGCGGCGTTGTCTTCTTCTCCTCAGCAGCAGCAGCAGCAGCATCTTCCGTGGCGGGAGGCACATCTTCTTTCTTCTCGTTCGAAGGGAAGATGATGGCATCCTCCGACTTGGGGGTATCCGTGGGAGAAGCACTGGAATCAGAGTCGGAGCCATCGTCCAGCGACATCTTGGCCACGCCAATGGCCTCAATGGCCGCGTCCATGGGATCCTTGCCATTGCCACAAGGAGTCAACGGGGTCGGGAGGCCTTCCTTGATCTCGACGGCGGCCGGCTGCTTGACCTCTTCCTCCACCTTCTTAGCCTCCTCCACAGCCCTCCTGGCAGCCTGCTTGGCCTCCTTCTTGCGCTCCTTCTTCTCCGTATTCTTCTTCTTCTGCTTCTTGCTTATGTCGCGGCTGATGTGGCGCCTCTCCCACTGCCTGCGACGCTCCTCCTGGCGGCACGCAGAGGCCTTCTTCTGGTCTCGCTGCTTGCGGATCTTGGCCACCTTCTCCATGTGCTCCCAGGCCTTGCTGTGCGCCAGGTCGTAGGCGTAGCCAACCTGCGCGAGCTTCTCGTTCTCGACCCTGTTCTTGGCTTCCCGCTTGACCACCTCCTCGACGGACGGCTGCTGGCTGTCGCGCTGGCCAGTGACCTTGAGGTAGACGGTGTAGTTGCCGGCAGGGAGATCTGGGAGCTCGACCGAAACCGATCGCTTCATGAAGTAGTTGCCGTGAGATCGCACAATGTAATCCTCCGCGTCGGGACGATCCTCGTGATGCAGGCGGAAGTGCAGGCGGAAGCTGTACTGGCCCTGGAGACCCTTGAAGTATCTTCCGTCCAACTGCGCCAGCACCAGGATGAAGGGCGAGTCCCTGGTCAGCTTGACGCGGAACTTTTCGTGGTAATCAGCCTTCCACGGGACGTCAACCCCGATCCATCGCTGGCAGCAGCGCCAGTCGTCGTCGATTCTGAACAGGCGAGTCCGGTCAAAGTGCGTGTACTTGCGGACCAGGTCCTCAAAGGAGATCCAAAAGACCGAGTCGCTGCCAAACTTGTGCCCCAGCTCCTCCTGGACCTCGGTGGTCCACTCCTTGGAGCCGTCGCTCCACGGACCCTCCCAGAGGCCCTTGCGGATCTCTCCCCACGGGTTGCGGAGCTTCACCAGCCGCTGGCCCGACTTGAGAGTGCGGGCATCCACGACGACGTAGGCGTGTGCCTCGCTGATGCCGTCGCGCTGGCCGTAGCCGTAGTCCAAGAGGCCCGTCGAGCAGCCAAACATGAACTCCTTGTTCACCTTGGACATTTCATTGTCCCAGAAAGCGTCGAGGTCCAGAATGTCGGAGGTGAGCAGCTCGGTGGTGACGCCACCGGAGAGGTCCTCCAGACCCTCGCCGATCCAGCCGCCGGAAAGAGAGGCATAGTCGCCGTGGGCCTTTGCGTAGGCCTTTTCGAGGAGCGGCACCCAGGTCTCGTTCTGGTCCTTGCACTGGGCAAAGAACAGCGCCTTGGAGCCGGTCTGGTACGTCTTCCTGTAGACGGTCTCGACGTCCTCGCGGTCGATTTGCTGGAGAAGGTCCCGCTGCATGCTAGGCGAGTCCCAGCAGGGGGACTTGAGGTACAGCTTGTCGTCGATGATCGAGTAGACCCACTCGCCATCTCGGTAGAAGAGGAATCCGTAAATACCGATTTCTAAGGAAAAAAAAAAGTCAGCATCGCCACCGCATACAGTATGAGCGCGTATTTCTCTTACTGGTATCGTAGGCCACGCAGCAGCGCGGGACGCCGTCCTCGACGTTTGCCAGCGCAGTCAGGCTAGACATGAGCCAGCAGTCTCCCAGGCCGCCCTGCTTGACATCGCTGCCCTTGACGTCCTTCATGAATGTGGGATTTTCGAAAATCTCGTGCACTCTCTTGACGGCCTTGGGCACGACCGCCTTGGAGCCCAGAAGAGTGGCCTTGGAAATCTCAAACTTTTCGGTTCCGATGTAGTTGAGGGTGTTGCCCTTTTCATACTTGAGGTCCCAGTCCTTGAATAAGTGTTAGCCCAAGATCAGGCGAAGATAAAGAGGATGAGATTCCGATGGCTACTTACCAGATCCCAACCAGGGTCACGGTATCTCATATTGACCCGCTTGCACTCCTGGACAATCTTCTGCACCTTGCGCCGACATTCCTCGGCAGCGCGCTCGTAACCCTCGGAGAGGAGCTCGTTGGGGCGATCCAGCCCGGATCGAGGTGCCACGACAGGGTCAAAGGGAAGCACCGAAACCGCCTTGTGGAACTTGCGGTTCGAAAACCTCTTCCAGAGTCTGTTGATGGTCTGCTGCGGAGGCAGTCTCTTCTTCCGCTTCTTCTTCTGGTCCTGGTTGCTGCCTGACGAGGCTGGCTGCGAGCGCGGACGACGCGGGTCGTCCGACTCTTCGGAGGAGCTGTAACCGTGCATGGTGGTCTATAGTCTATCGCTGGGTATCGAAAACAGCAAGTTCGTCTGATCAAAAGGAGTGACAGGTGAACTTGTCAAGAAGCAGCACGCAACGATGAGGGAGAGAAGAAAAACACAACACAAATTGACAAGGGAATCATACAGAAAAAAAAAAAAACAGGACAACAGACGAGATAGGGGGGGGGGGGCCAGAGGCAATATATACTCGGTCCAAATTCTTCCAAAACTTTCTCTTCTCGCCTCAAACCCAGTACCTTTTGCCATGCCTAAAGTGTCCGGAGTGTCGAGGCTAACTGGGCGTGGCTTTGCGACTACACCGACGGCAGCAGATGGACAGCTGTGTGACATATCGGACAAAGAGGCCTCTAGACCCTTGCTAGACCCAATCTTAGCTGCAGCCGCAAGGACTCGAGATCTGTACTTTGTGGGGTGCGCTATCGGCCGACGTTGGGAAGCCGCCGTGGGCCCTGCGAGTTGGATACTGTATGGAGAAGACATCCCAAGGCGAACACGCCGCGGGAGCCAGTCCTTCCACCGAACCCAGCTCCAGGCCGCCATCCGTGAATGAACTCGCGGTCCAGTTGCGAAAGGCTTTGGGGTCAACACCTAATTTTGGTATATAGCCATCAAATGTTGGGGCTTGATTTTGGGCAGACCTTGCTGCTGAAGGATCTATCTGCATGAAGGCCTCTTGTCACACGAGTGCCCCTCGCATGTTGCTCTAGCCAAGGTTGTCCAAAACTTCCGTTACGAAGAGCTAAGCGTTTGCCGGAAGATGCTGGGCAAAAGCCATTGAAGCCCGAGCAAGGTGCGTGTGCATGTAAGAGTGTACTGTGTCTTGTCAGCCATGCAATTCGGACTGGTGGCGTGCAAAAGCCATATCTATAATCACGCCTTCGCTCTCACAGAACAAAGCTTTCTCTGGCTGATAAATGCACAGGTTGGGGTAGCATCTCTGTCCGGTCCGGCACAGCAGCAAGCGTCTCCACCGAATCGTTGCTTGAATCCGTGGGGTCCGACGTTCCCCCTGACCGCAAGGGCCCACAGCCGCCAACTGTCTAGCGGGATGAGATGGAGGGCTCAGGATTTTGGTCCCTCCTTTTGTTTTTCAGGGTCCAATCCACCCATCTTGGGGGACAGCTGCCTATCGCATTGTTGATCAGCATGCTTCTCAGGAAGCGGGATTGCGAGGGCGAAGAGCAGAGGCCAAGCGTTGAGCACGGCATGCAGAGGGTATCGTGAGGAAGTGTCTGGCCTATCACGGTCTCTGACTGCGTCTTGTGCTGACCACCATGGCAGGCCCAAGCAGCGCAGTGCATCGCAAGCGTTGTCTGGCTCTTTGCGTCTCACGGCTCGTTTTCCAGGCTGATCCGACAAAAGAGGGATGATGTGAAAGGCAGCTAGTTGCGCGGTTGCGAAGTAGCCCGCATTAGGATCAACATTGCCACCCTTCCGACGCCGGGCGGTCTAAACATGGCCTGGACTTGTCTGGTCGTTTCGAGCGCAGGACTGGTTTGACTGGACTCACGGTCGAGAGCCAGAGTTGTCCTATACCTCTCTTCCAGTTGCCGTCCATGTGCCCCCAATGTGCAGAAGAAGCAAAGGTGCTTGTGAGCTACCTTCTCCTTCGGGAGATGCTCGACCAGTTGCATTTGACGCCTTCCGAAGGGTGGTCCAATACCGAAAATCCTCCCGCAAGGCAGCGTCACTGTGTCAACGCATGCCGCTTATTAGACACAAATGCATCCCGCTTCATACCCGAAACTCGGACTTTGGGCAAAGCATTCACAACGTGCCCGGGAGAAGAAGGAATGGCAACTGTGAAAGATTTCAACACAATCGAGGCGCCGCCACTAGGAACCTCGAGCAAATGGAATGTCCTCCTGGTCTAGCAACCGGCGCCGCCAAGGGGCCAGGAATCGCAAGTAGCGGCATCCCCGACATTGAGAGGCGCAAACGCGACGCGGTGCTCGTCAAGGAGGCCCGTTGTACCTCCAAGTAGACGGTACTCGGGCCGCTGAGCAAAAGCCTGAGGGCGTCGATCGCCGTCAGACGTCGCTCAACCTCTGGGGGGAACTCGCGAGACATGCAAATACCCTGACAGCCGCCACACCAGCGCGATTCCCCACCATCCAGTGCCGCGCGACAGTGCGCAGACTCGCCAAACACGTGGCAGCTCGACCATCGCTGTCTCTTTCGTCTATCTCTCTGGAGCCGTTGGGAAGGGGGAAGAGGGCGATCAGTCAATCAGAGGGAGAGCCTTTCCAATTGTGGTTGTATCCAGGAATAGACGGTCAAGATAGGGAGGCCGTTGGCAGGCAACCAACCGAAAGGGCTGAATGCGAAACGACGCGCGCGGGGGGAACGAGGCTGAATTGTGCCGCATCGTCACATTGAGCATAGCCAGAAGCCGCATATTCGGCACCGTCTTGCACAGTTCGGCGAGTGAGTCTTGTATAGTCCTGGACTTGATGTCGGGGAAAAGGACAGACGGTGCAATTTGTCGCAGGCAGACGCAGCCTCGAGGCAGAATTTCGCTGGATATGACTAAGACGGGCGGTGGCGCCTTACCAGCAGCTGCGGCGGACGCGGTTTCCTTCTTGGGCGTTTCCAGAAGGCCGGCCATGGCAATAAGCTTTTTTCCTATCAGGCTTATCAGGTTGCCTCCGAAGCCGGGCGAAAGAGGGAAGAATATTCACCACAGTCGCAGTTTTTTCTGGTGGCATTTTGATGGCTGCTGTTGTGGTGATACTGTGCGGCCGAATCAGCTGGTTGATAGTGAAGTGCGTCGTTTTATTTTTATCGATTCATGATACTTGACTAGCTATGGATGGCGCTGAGGCTTGCTGCTGTACAACTTGTGGCAGTCTGGGCTCTCACAAAGTTGCCATTGTGTACTGTGACGGTTGCCTCGAGGGTTGCCATGGCATGACATTGAGTCAGGATGTTTGTTTACATGCTCGAGATTCCTCTATCTACTAGGAGGAATACAAACACCCTGGGTAATTCATCCAGAGCATCGTAGCAATGGCAAAGAGGCTCTCTTCTGAGTATGGCTTCGACACAGGCTCAAAGACGTAAGCGAAGCATACGGCAGATGCTGTAGCAGGAAACTCGAGGCGTAAACTCGTCGACTGACAAACCGCTACAACATATGCGCTGGAGACTTGATATGCAAAAGGCCGTAGACTCAGCGACGTTAAACAACAGCAACCTGCGCACTCGCCGTCTTTGGACTCCCCCCCTGCTCCAAACTCGGCGGCAGCGCCTCCCTCTCAACCTCATCTCCCCCATCCTCACCCTCCTCGTCCGCCAAAACAGCCATATTCCTCCTCTCCATCCGCCTCCTCCACGGTCCGTATACCAAAACAGACCCGATTCCAACAATGACAAAAAGCCCGCATATGCTCGCTCCAATGATGTCGAAATGGTCACCAACAGCAGACACCCCGTCCCAAAAGCTGCCCGCCGGATCCGCCACGTTCTGCACCAGCGACAATACCTGGATGATACCGATAAAAGCAGACACCACGACCGTGATGCCGGTCAGAACAATGGAGTAGTACAAGATCGCCACAATGTCTCGGGAAAAAGCCTTGGACGTGTACAAGGCCATCATCAACGCGCCGTCAGTGCTGTCCACAAGACACATGCCCGCTAGAAAGACACCAAGTCAGAATTCCAGACAAACTCAACCCAAGTCAAAGGAAAACTCACATGTAAACAAAATGGGGAAAATCAGAATCAGCCAGATGCTCGTCCCCTGAACCGCCTGAATGCTCGCAATCCCCAGCACCGCAATCTCAGAGCTCGTGTCAAAGCCCAGCCCAAACACCACGCCCAGCGGATACATCTTCCACGGCCGATCAATCGTCTTCAGCATGACCCTCAGCATTCTGATCATGAACCCGCCCCCCTCGAGCTGCAGCTGGTCATTCGCATAGGCCGCGGCAGCAACCCCAGCGGCATCCACCTCGCCCTGCCCGGCGTCGAAGCGTCTCCGCTGCGCGAGAACCTCCTTCAGCCGCTTGACCAGCTTGTACAGCACCCAGCCGTTGCCCAAGCACAGGATGATGAGCACCGCCGCGCTGACGCTCGTCCCGATGATGTTGCCCACCCTTTGAAACCCATCAAAGCGCTCCCTCAGCGCGCCGCTCGTCGCCGCCACGACAATGCACGTGATGATGACAATGGTGCTGTGGCCGAGCGAGAAAAAGGTGCCCACGGTGGCGGGCCGCTGTCCGGACGCGATGAGCCGCCTCGTCATGAGGTCAATGGCCGAGATGTGGTCCGCGTCCAGGGCATGGCGCAGGCCGAGGGCGTAGGAGAGCGCCGCGGGCGAGATGAGGGCCGGGTGGAAGTGCAGGACGATGCCGACGGCGATCCAGACGAGGGCGTTGACGGCGATGAGGATGGCGATGATGCGGATGCTGTTGGAGGGGAGGCCATGGAGGAACTTTGGCGTGGGGAGGTGGAGGGGCATGCTGGTGGTGCAGGATCAGGTCAAGGGCCTGGATCTTGGGGTTCATGAGAATCAAGTTGTTGCAGCAGTGTGAATATTCAACAACTCTCCCTCTACTGAAGCTTTTTACAACCCCCTCTTGGCCGTCTTAGGGTTAATTTTCGACAACAGCCGGAGTAGACGAAATATCGTCACGGCACAGAACTGATATCAGCGTTGCATCACCAAAGCCGGGCGTGTACCCCGCCAAGCATTCGCTGATAAGGACGGCAGAATTGGAGCTACTGTAAGATGTCGAAATTGAGTCGAGAGATAGCTGGGGATTGTGTAATGTCTCACGTATCGCTTACACATTCTATCACAAAGCTACTGCAGTATTTGAAATTGCTGGACAGTTATTGGAAGCAGGCTGTAGTCTATTTCCATTTCCAGCATGTTTGAGCAACATCCCTTCTTCCGTACGTCGTCGTACAGAGCTTGCAGGCTCAGCAGCAGCTGAATGCGCAAATGCGGGGGACGAATCGGGGAAAAGCTGACCGAGCCAAAATCACCCGCGCTGCATACACTCTATATGTATGCTTGAAAAACACAGCCCACGATAGCTTCATCGCGTATAACAAGTTTCATCCCACGTCCAGCAGCATCACTACAGACAGCTCGGTTCACACACCACAGCTCAACAGTGTCATGGTTCAAAAACTCACTCCCCTTACAACTTCAGCTCAGCAGCACCAACCCTCGTCGCCTCCTCATTCAAAGCATCAATCTCGGCCCTCACAAGCGGAATCCCGCTCCTCTCCCTCTCCCTCTGCGTCAACTGCTCAATCTCCCCCGGAAAGTAAATCCTCTCCACCCCCGCCGCCTTCTCCGATCCCACCACCCGCCTATACAAATACTCCATCCGGCCCCGAAACTCCTCCAAATCCATGAACAAATCCGGCTTCACCGCCACCAGAAAGTGTCCCACGTCCGCCGGCCGCGAAGGATCATACGGATTCGTCACGTGGCCCGCAAACGCAGACCCCGAGAGCACCCCCGAGAAGACGTCCATCATGATGGCCAGCGCGGACCCCTTGGGCCCCCCCATCGGCAGCATCACGCCCCCGAGCGCCGCCTCCGGGTCGTCCGTCGGCCGGCCCTCGCTGTCCAGAGCCCAGTCGAGCGGAATCTTCTCGCCTCTTCGCTTCGCCTTGTAAATCTTGCCCCGCGCCGCCACCGACGGCGCCATGTCGAGGATGAAGTTCTCCATGTCCCCCTTCCCTGGCGCACCGCATGCAATGGGCGACACGCCCATGAGCTTCTCCTTGCCTCCCCACGCAGGCAGCGCCGGACTCGAGTTTGTAAAGACGAGGCTCATCATGTTTGCGTCGAGCGCCTGCTGCACCACCCACGCGCTCATCCCAAAGTGGTTCGAGTGCTTCACGCTCGCCAGCCCAATCCCGTAGATCTTTGCCGCCTCGATGGCCGCCTCCATGCCCATGTGAGCCGCCACGAATCCGAAGCCATTCCGTCCGTCGACCTGCGCAACAACGGGCGTCACTTGCTTCACTTGCGGCTGCGCACCGGCATCCAGAACGCCCTGTCGGATACGCTCCATGTAAGACGGGATGCGGTTCATGCCGTGCGTATCGACGCCTCGGAGATCCGCGGCCACGAGGCAGCGGGCGATGATGGCGGCATTGTCTGGGGACACGCCGTTGCCTTTGAGGATGTCTTGGACGAGGCGGCGGGCCTCTGTGGCGGGGACGAGGATTTTGGGGGCACTCTCTTCAGACATGGTGAAGCTCTTGGGCGATGTATCATGAAGTTGTGATGATCCTGGCAGAGAGTTCACCCGGTGAGTTACTGGTAGTGGACATGATGTTAGTCAAGATGGCGGGGCTCGTCAGCGATGTCGGGCTCGGCATAAAGATGAGTGACGCCTGCAGGCACCAGTGGGAAGATGAGGTGACATATCACAAGCACATATGGTTCCATGGTCAATGATTCAACACCAGACGTGAGAGTCAATGTCCGGAAACTTACCGAGCAATCGAAGCAAAAGCTACGAGTTGCGGTCCCGAATATCCCAACTTCCCCCGCCCCCACATTCCACGTTCACAGCACGTTTCCCCGCGATCACCATGTACAAGGTAGGTATCTCTACTACCTACAAGGCCGCTGACACGACAATAGACTTGCGTAAAAAAATAATAACATTTCAAGAGACAGTTCTTAGGAGAAGATATTAGTGAGAAGCAAAAAATAAAAGAGAGCGGCTAAGAAAAAAATATTTTTGATCTTGCGTCATCCGGAACTCGAATCCGGGCCTCAACTTTTCGTGTTAATGGAAGAGTTGAATCCTAACCCCTAGACCAATGACGCCCTTTTGTTGACTTTGGTCCACTTCTGCTGTCTTATGTAGCTGAGCACGCTCGAATCCCACACATCGCATCCTCCGTCGAATATTCACAAATGATGGACATGCCAGAGAAGATGAAGTCCCTCAATCACAAATGAGCATCATCTTCATACATTGATTCCTTGGGTATTTTCTCTTTGACGTGTGTTCAAGTCATTTCTCGTTGACAAGTGTACATCATTCTACCTTTGTCTCTAAATCCGCCCTATTGCAAACATCATCACAACATCATCCCCTTCTTCTCACAACAACTCACGACATCTTCCCCTTCAACAACTCACATCATATAGGGAGATTCTCCTCCATCAATTCTCCGTATACTCCTCCGGCTCCAACAACCCCTCACACCCCCCAAAAACATCAAGAACAGGATTACACCTCGCCCCCCTCCCCCCCGGCAACCTCACCGCGTAATCGCACCCCCAGCGCGCACTCATCCCAAACGCCGCGAAATCCGTCGACACGACGTGCGCCCCGGAGCGCAGCGCCCGATCCCGCCTCTCCGTCGAACAGCTGTGCTCTACAACCGTAACCAGCGGCTCGTCCGCCCGGGTGCGCACCCAGTAGTTTGCCTTTACCTGCTCCTGGATGAACTCGACCGCCGCGTCCGTAGAAGGATCGTTAAGCTGCCATCGTCAGCATCCACCACCAACAACCATGGGGAGGGGCATCCCATCTCTCCAATATCAAAAAAAAAAAAAAAAAAAAAAAAAAAAAACTCACCTTTTGAAACGCGCAATCGCTCTGCCCAGGCTGACTATTCGTAAACAACACCCTCCCCTCCAAATTCCTCCTCCCCTCAACATACGCATCCCGCACATCCCCCACCGGCCCATTGTCCATCAAAAAGAAGATCCTGCCCCTCGCGCTATCCAGGTCCGGCCACCCATACTTCAATATGCTCTCCTCCAGCGTCAGCCCGTCCCTCCGCACGTCGTCGGGCGTAATCAGCTGCGACCTGTCAAACACCTGCCGGATCTCCGCGTCCACAATGTCCAGCAGCTCCGTCGTCCAGGGAATCACTTTGGCGCCGCCCAGCCGCTCGCCCAGTTTCTCAGCGGTCTTGAACTCCATCATCATGGGCAGGGGCACGCTGTCCGGATGAGCGTCCATCCACTTCTTGATGATACGTAGGCACGACACCAGCGTCGAGCACGTAGTGTGGTAGTCCACGTCCGGTATATGCAGCACCTTTGTCCCCTTCTTCTTGAGCAGAGGATCATTCGGCACGCCCAAGCCGGCCAGCCTCCGAATCAGCGGCTCGCTATACATGCCTCCATCCGGATCCGCCAGCAAATCCAGCCTACATCCATTCCCACAATCGTCAGTCATCAACGCTTCACTTCCTCCATCGCCAACCGCTGGTTTATAAGGGCAGCTCACTCTAGATTCCGCAAATGCAGATACTCGAGCTGCACGTCCAGCCCCGCGTGCGAATACTGCAAGTCAATCGCCGCCGGCGCCGCCGCGCTCTGAAGGTCGCGCTCCGCCTTGGGCGCCTCGACGTGGTAGCTGTTGTGCGACCCGACGACCTGCACGTGGTTCATGCGCACCGCGCCCGCCGTCCAGACGAGCCCGTTCCTCGCGCAGTCGTACACGAGCCCGTCGCGGGAGCAGTCCCCCTTGAGGACGACCTCTGCTGGCAGCGACGAGGACGACGGGGCTGCGTGCGCTCTCAGGGCGACTGGAGGTTGAAGCAAGGGTCAGGTCAGCAATCAATCAGTCATTTCGTCATCGTTTGGCGGTCAGTTCAGCCCAGTGAGATTTTGAATCCCCGGGCCACTGAAACAGTCGAACTTGGTCTTCCCCATCTTTGAACAAAAACTTACAGAGCAGAGAAAAGAAATGAGAAGTTATCATCGTCGCAGCCGACTTTGGATTTCCCGGGCTATCAACCTGCAACACAGTCAGTCAGTCAGTCGACCCATGACCAAACCAACACTCACCAAAAAAAGAGAAAAAAATCAATTCCCAAACAAACTCACAAAAGATTTCAAGTCCCCTGAAAACAATCCCCAGATGATGATGAAAGAGGAAGAAACCAAATGCCCTACGTCAACAATCCAGTGACCCCAGAAGTTGACGTTGATCTGAGACAAGCCACAAGGGCCGTCCACCCCCAGCCAATCGTGTTCAAGGCCAGCATGTCGCGCGACCACCCAGTCAGAGAACAGGGGGGATCCGCAGAGTGAGGTCCATCCATTACAATAAGGTACATAATACTCACTGTCGAAAAACCCATCCAGCCATCCTTTCAATATAAAGGCCACATGATGCCGCGGTTCTCCCCTCATGGATCGTCTTTGGTCAGCAAACAGCGGCTGCGTCTCCAGCGTTGAATCGATTACATGTAATTCTTGTGGTGCTGCTGTTTGTCTGATACGGGGCATCTCGTCACCAGGTCCCAGACCCTGCCACCCAGTTATGCATGTCTTGTTGCACAGCATTAAACAATGAATAACCTTGTGATGCCCGAGTACAACCATCAGACCAGGCATTAGTGGGCAGATCCACGATATATAAATCTACTACCTAATTAGATTCTTCACGCCAAACGCACCTACATGTACGGCGAATCATCCCGTCCATCGATCGCGTGTCAAAGTAATCAAAACACCCAAGGCAAGCAGCAGAAGGTCGGCAACGCTGCTGCCCGTCGCACACGTTACAGTCCATATATAACCAATACATTACCACTCTGCAAGCTTGCTGCTCATCCGTCTCGCACGGCCACTACGCCGCACTCTTGAGCTCTCTTCCTTCTCGCTCCCTTCCTTCTCGCTCCCGTCAACCGCCTTGTTGGACCCTCTCCTAGACGCCCTGCCCCTCTCTGCATCCGCTTCCTCAGTGTCTTTACTCGCGCTCAGCAGTTTCCGGCCTCTCGCCCGCCGCTCGTCATTCGAGTCGAGGAAGCGGTGTATCATCCGGTGGTCGAGTATTCGCTCTTCCTTATCCATGGGCCCCGTCTTGTCCGTCTTGGGCCACACATAGCCGTACAGCTTCGAGTGCCGCTCGCACCTCGGACAAGACGACCGCGTGAAGTAGGCATTTTGCTGGACAAAGTAGCTGCTGCAGTTGGTACACTGAATCCAAGCCATGTCGGGCTCCGAGAGGAGTAGTGGGGTCAGCACATAATCGCCCGGTGTGCGTGTCCGAGCTGGAGGCGGTGCTGTTGTTTGCTTAATGGGTGCGTCCTGTCGCTTGCGGCGTTTTGGCTTTTCGGTAATGGTCGTTGCTACCTCTATAGTTGACTCGGCTTCGCCTTCAGCTTTACTCTCAGGCTCGGTCTGAATGTTCGTCTTTACAACAATCTCCGTCTCAACTTTGATTTCCGGCAGTATTTGCTCCTCTTCCTGTTCCTTCTGTACGTCTTCTGGTCTAGAAATGAGCTCAACTGTCGACACTACCGCAGGTTCACTCGCCACTCGTCTCGTCGTAAAGGGATAGAATAGTTCCGGTGAATCGTCGGTAGGCGAGGCATCGTTGAGGATGGAGGAAATGGACATGGTCATCAGTCGCGGCGGCCGAGGGACTGTGCGAGTTGGAGCCACGACCGATGGCGGCATCGGCATCGGCGTCGGTATCGCGTCGGGAGAGGCACGGCTGCCCATGCTTTGGGGAGAGACGGGCTCCACGGTAGTGCTGGCCGGCTCTTTATAATCTTGTCGCTCTTCGCTCTTCGTGTCGTCTAAAGTGTCTAGTGAAAAGGAGCTCGGCGGCGTCTGCGTCTGTATCTCGGGCTGCGGGCTTTCCTTTGCTGGAGACGCGATGGTCGCCTCTGGAGCATCCGCGTCCCTCGGAGTCGCACTCCTGGTGCTCAGCGACTCGTCACCGCTCGCGACTCTGCTAGCAAGCGAGAGCGAGTTCGATGAGATGGCTGATGATTCGGACAGAAACTTGGGCCTCTTGGCTGGTGTGATGGGAGGTGTCGCAATCGCCTCCATGTTTCGCTTCCGCCCGCGCGGCGTCGCTTCTGGCGCCGGCGTCGGAATGGCAGACGTCTCCTGAGCGTCTCGCATCTTCGTCTTCGGCTTCGTCTTGTAGATGCGCGGTCGCATGTCGGGCGTCACGGAAGGCGTCCGCGAGGAGCCGCCGATGCTGTCGTCTCTTCGCCTCCTCCGCAGAGAGTACGTCTCTTTCGACTCGTCCTCCTCCACGCTGACCTTGACATTCACCGCTCCATCCGCGGGCGCCCAGCCATTCCTCAGCTCCTTCTCGCACGTTCGGCACAGGCACTCGCAGTTGTTCTCGCCAAAGTAGCAGTCGCTGTACGTGACCGTAATCTCCTCGCCGACGTCAATGGGCCGGGACGCGACAATCTCAATCGTGGACTGGCTCGTGGTCATGAGCCTCGCGTTTGCGCGACAGTCGTGGTTGGCGAATCGCGCCGGCCCCATGAACAAGCTGGTGCACTTCTTCCTCGAGCTGACCACGATACTGAAATCCTTCTTGCGCACCGTGATTTCCTTTTCCTCCTCGGGCGTGATGTTGATCTGGATGCCGGCAAGGTACTTGATGGTCTCGTTGCGCTTGATGTATCGTCGGGCAATGACACAGGCCTCGTGCGTCACAATGGTGTACCGGTTGGTGGTGCTGACCTCCCAGGGGCAGTCGGGCATGTAGATGCGCAGATATCGTCGCAGATGGTGCACGAAGTCGGTCTTTTCCTTTTCCAGCTTCAGGCCGCTGACGAACCTCTTGAGGCCGTCCACCGACGTCAACAGGCGCTTCTCGGCCGCCTCGAGATCCTTGTTGACAATGACGTCTTCCTGGATAATCTTGGCGACCTCGCCCTCCCGGATGCCCCGAGACGGATGGTATGACGAGCGGTTCTTGGGGACCGTAGCCCAATAAAAAGCCTAGCGGGCAACAGGTTAGCCAGTCGAACAGCTTCACCTTGAGCATGCAACTCGCGCGCGGGTTTCACTGACATGGTCGACGAGTGCATCGGTGAGGATGTCGTCGTAAGCAGCGAGCTGGGCCAGCGTCAACCGCTGCTTCTTGGCCGTTGCCCCGGCAGCCTTGGAGGGCGGCATGTCAATCCAGGGGAGATGTGTCCTCGGAATATGAGCCAAGCTGAAAACCCCAACCAAAAGGCGACAGAGAGCCGGGAGATAATGAGGGGTTTTCTGTCGGTTGGCGACAGCTATTCAGGCGGTTTCAAGGAGCGGACAGAGAGACTTCACGATTCCCTCATCACTCTGGTTCCCACGGCTCGTCTGTCGGCTGCGGCCACGGATGAAACACACGACAAAGGGCGTTTCCGTAAATCCCTCCTGAATTTTCTCAACCTGCTGCTTTTGGAGGCGCTCCTCCGATGAGAATCGCAGCTCGAAGCGCACGGGAGCGAGTTGCGCCGTCGAAAGAAGGTCTCTGTCACCGGGAGCGTCTCGACGTCATAACTTTGCCAGCTACCCTATCCGGCCAGCTGAGGGAAATGGCGCCGTGGAGTGGCGAGTTCGAATAAACGGGGCAAAGGAGAAGGATGAAGAGTGGAAGTGATGAGTCAATCACGGTGTAGCGAGGGATAAGCAGGAGAAGAGCAAAGGGCAAAGAAGGAGGAGGAGGAGAAAAGGCGAGGCTGTGAATAGGTAGACAGCTCAGCTCATGAACGTGAGAAAGAAGTGAAGGCTCAGGTTGCCGGCTGCCAGTGAGCGTGAGAGCGAAAGGGGCGCCTTGCAGGAACGAACCAGCCTCAACAAGCCTCTGGTTGGCTGCCCGATTCCAGCGACTAGCAGGGGGGGCCAGCTGTACGAATAAAAATAAAGCAATGGAAAATTGCAGAAGAAAACAACAGCCAAAAGAGGCACAGACAAGAAACACTGGCACCAAAATAGACGGGCAGACTCACAGCCATTGATTTGATCCATCCAAAACAGCGACCCCCCATGCCGCATTTTTCTGGCTGTCCGGGCGACGGATGGAGATGCATGTTGGCCGGCTCCAGTTTTGCGTTCCCGTCTTTACCCTCTTCAGCCGCCTCACAAGCAAAAAACCAAGATCCAGACCCTGTCAGATGAAGCCCCGAGGATTAGCCAGCAGCGATCAGAGACATTTTGATGCGACTAGCTGCAGTCGAAGCACGTGATGTCAAAAAGCGTCGAAAACTCCAAAGGTGGGCTTTGGCGATGATGACCTTGAAATGGTGGATTGGATGAGCTCTGCATAAGACGCTTGTACCTGCTGCTGTTGGTCTGTCACAGCCTCCACGCAAAGGAGGCGCCCGTCACGATGATTCAACTCAAGGTTTGCACTCCTATTGACGACACATCTCCCTCTCCCTCTCCTCTCTTTCTGCCTCTTGTCTCACTACTTACTCTCATAGACGATGCTCAACTGCATCGACAACTCCGGCGCCGCCCTCGTTGAATGCGCCCTCGTCGTCGGCCAAAAGCGTCACGCCAGAATAGGTACTGCCTACATCCCTCCCCAACGTGTCCCTTCGCCGATCCCCGACCCTAACACAACACCGCGACAGGTGACCGCATCGTCGTCGTCGTCCAAGAACAGCGCGGCTCCTCCTCCTCTGGCATGGCCGGCATCTCCGCCGCCGCAAAGGTCAAGCGCGGCGACATCCGCCACGCCGTAGTTGTCCGCACCCGCTACCCGACCCAGCGCCGCGACGGCACCGTCGTCCGCTTCGACGACAACGCCTGCGTCCTGCTCAACAAGTCGGGCGACCCCGTCGGCACGCGCATCAACGGCGTCGTCGGCGCCGAGCTCAAGCGCAAGAAGTGGAGCAAGATTCTGTCCATGGCGCCGATGCAGGCGTAGACGTTGAGAAGAAGGAGGGTGAGGAGGAAGATGGGGATGGGAAGATGATGGGATGGAGGAAGGGAGACGACGGGAGGAAGGAGAAAAAGTAAAAAGATAAGGGAATGGGACTGGATACATGTCGAAAACACCTATGCACAGGAACCGACATCGTCCCTTGTACGAGGCTGGATCATGTACGATTACGAAGCAAACTCTCTGGCGGCATATACTCTACACGGCGTTTTACGAGACGAGACATTCACAATAAGAGAAACAATAAGACAACGGTGCACTGCCATCTTGGCGTGCGCAACAAACGTTGATCTACATATATGAGCTATCGAAAGAGCGAGCGGCCATATCAAGTTCGCTTGTTATACAAGGACTGAAAAGGTCGGTAAAACAGGCCGTTGCATGGCATCCTGGCACGGCGTGATACCACACCGGCCTGACAAAACCGTAAACGCATCCCCTCAACGCCATTAGCCTCGTTCGTCAGTCGTCTATGCCGTGTGCAATCCTGGTACTTTGTAGGCCCTGAAAGTGACAATTTTCCGTACAGCTCCCCCCTCCTGACGCCAGCCAGCCATTATTAGGTAGTAAAACACCAAACCAACAATCAAGAATAAACAAAACACCACATCGCCAGCCGGACCTCTTCAAGCGCCTTCACTCTCCTCCCTCCCACTTTCCTCTGTTTCACCTTCCTCTCGTTCACCTGCCTCTCGTTCCCTTTCCTCTCGTTCTCTCTTCTGTCGTGCCTCTTTCTGTCTTTGTTTCTTCGCCTTTTCTCTTTCCCTTGCATTATATAGCCTCGTCTCTTCGTAATCCGTGAGTGACTCGCGTAGGCATCTCTAATCGAAAATGTGACCACACTCGCAGCAGACGTAAAACAGTTTCTGGCCCCCAACCATGTTAACCAACAACCCAGGGCAAAGGGGGTAGGAGGGCACCAGCGGGGGCGGGCGCTCACCATGCCGGTATCAGCACTGCGTTCTTGTGACTGAAAGAAGACGGCTTCTTGATGATTGCATTTCGGGCACGCCTTGTTGGATCGCGGGAGCTGTCGTCGGGGAAAGCGAAACAATGAGCACTCAGTCAGCCAGCCAGTCCATCTTGGGCAAGATGCAGAAAGCAAAGTAAATGCAATCCAGAATCAAAAGGGTATCCGATGGCAGTAGGCGCAACAAAACGCCAGAGTAAAAGATAATAACCGTGGGATCCATGTGCTGTGTCGTTATACAGGTGAAGGTCCTTGCTCCCGTATAGGTCGTCGTGGGAGGCCGCGGGCAGCCGATGGGGCAATGTGCATTTACGCAAGGTTGCATGCGTTGGGTTCTTCCTCGCACAAGCCGTGGCTGCCGAGGCTGGTCCGCGGGGACTCGTCCTCCTCCGCGTCGCTCAAGTCGCTCAAGTCGACGTCGTCCTCGAACACGTCTTCGCTGCTGTTGCCGGACGAGAGCCAGGCGCCCTGGAACAGGCTCAAGGTCCAGAGCGTGTCGTCGAAGCCGTCCTCGGGATCGCAGATACTGGGGTCACCGCAGGTGCCGCAGTAGACGAGGGTGCCGCAGGAAAGGCAGATGACGGGAGTGGAAGCATCACTAACCGTGGGATCAGAGGCGACGTCCTGCGTGACACCGGCCGTCTCGCCAGACGAGCTGTTGAGCACGTTGCGGAAGACGCACGTCGACTGGGCGTCCTCGGTGTACTGGCAGGTGCGGCAGGTGAACTGCAGCTTGCGCAGCTCCTCGTCCTCCTTGGGATACAGCATGTTGGAGCATTCGGAGCAGAAGCGGAATGTGATCTGCTCCAGCTTTCGGGGGCCGGCTTCGTCGGTCGCGGTAGACTGAGGGCTCGCCATTGCAGCGGTTTGCGGGTGCGCGTCCGGAAATCCAAGGGGTTCCAAGAATAAGATGGTAAATGTTTGCTTCTTCTCAGGGAGGAGAAAAAGCGAAGACGCGCGAGCGTGTTTGGTAATGGATGGCAGGTCGACAGCAATCGACGGGTTGCGAAGAGAAAAAGACGGTTGGTTGGGTCTAGGTAGGTAGGGTAGGCTAGGCAGATTCGATGCAGCCTTGCAGGAGTGGGCTAGTGGCTCAGGCCCCGGTAGCAGGATGGTTGTAGTGGGGGAGGGTCCCCTGTGAGCGCTCGGCAGTAGCGTCTGGCGGCACTCTGTAGCGCGTGCTGGCAATTGATTCCAGCTGACTGGGCAACTGGGGTCGAGTCTGCTGGAGGCGAGCCAGCGGCGAGCTGAGATCAAAGGTTTCGATGTTGATTGATGGTCTGCGATATGCAGACGAAAGTTGACAAGAGGACGGGGTGTAAAAAAGAGCAAGAAATGCTGAGCGAAGCTGATGCCTAGCTATGCTCGTGCTTGGGAAAAGTTGCTTTTTCTGCTGGCTGGACCGTAACGAAGTCAGAGTGCGAGCCTGTCTGTGTGTGTGGGAGAAGGTGGAGGAAAAGTCGAAGTCGGGAGTCTGCTGAGCAAGGGAACAGGTGCCTTCTTAAGGGCCCTATTAGGTACCTAGCTCCTGCTTCCTGACAGCTGATTCCAGGTGCTCAGTAGGCGTCGATTCTGGTGTTATCTTTGATTTTCGCTTTAGGGCTGGACCTGGCGATTGAGCTTTAAAGTTAAGCTTGAAAGGTCAGAGTCCAATGGCGCCTCTTCGCGAGCGTAGCCCTTGTCCTCGCCTAAGAAACAGACATCTACAGAGTCTAGTCTGGACATGGCAAAGCCTCGAGCTTCTGTCAAGAGCGTGAATGCTTTGAGAACACCCCAACATACTTACCGAGCAACTTTGAGGCTTCCAGTCGCTAGCTGGTGGTGGCGCTGCCGGCAGAGCAGCAAGACCATTCAATGTTCTTAGACGGATGCGTCTTCACGTCGGTTACCTGCCTCGGCAGCACCGAGATGAGCGCCATTTCTTCCAGAGCAGCGCGTAACGGCTTAGCATGGGACCTTCAGATGCTTTCTGGCCTAGAAAGTTACAGAACAGCTTCAAGATGCGCCACAGAATGAGCCTTGGACGCTGATACCTACTCGACCTTCCAGTCAACAACATCTCCTCTCCGGAGCCTCTGTCGCGGATCCCTTACCCTGAATGCACGCCACGACTGCGCTCCATCCCAGCCCAGACACGACGCACGGGATGTCATGAGCCCAAGAAATGCGAAGACATACCTTGCAGCGTGTCAGGTAGGTGGCAGAGCCATGAGGATGTGCCCGGGCAAATAAGTACGTGCTCAATGTGTTACATGCATCTGTTTGCATGGCTGATGTGTAGATCCGCATCGGCTGAATCCCGTGAGATGGCGCTTCCTCCTCGCTTAGCGGACTCGCATTGTTTCGTCTGCTCTCAGCCCTACGGATGTAAATCGGCGATGATATTTCTGCAAGACCGATTTGTAGACTCTGATAGTCTCAATCGTATGTGAATATGGGTTGTTGAAACAGACTCTGAATTCAGCATATCTACTTGGGCCCTATCGAACAACATGAATGACAATCTACCTCGCGGCCCTGCAGTGACAGTCTGCGAGACTCGCCGTCAGCAGCGACGGCCAACCCGCCTGTAGGGTGAGCATATGAGTCTATCGGTGTAATGACTGAGTGAAGAACATGGGAGTATGACCGAGTGGCATCATCAGCGGGCAGCTTGTCAGACCCTAATGCTGCCTGCGGCTTGGCCCGTGGCCTGGCCGAGGGCCGCCGAGTTGCACGCTGCGAGCCCTGCGAGAGCGGGTCGCAGTGCTCACGAGAGGGATTGAGGGATTCTTCTGGGCCTTCAGCTGTGTCCCGTGACTGGCATGACTCGAGATTGCCATGCTGGATCTCTACGCTGAGGCTACAATACGACCGTTGCAGTCGGCAGCTTGAAGAGAACATCAATCAAACATACGAACCAAGGTACTCCTAGTAGCCAAGCATTGCCAGTTCTCAGAGACATGCTCCAGCAATAGCTTCACCACCTCGTCGTGCCTTAAATCTCAACTCCAACAAGACACATCATGAGATACACACAACGCAGTGAATCGCCCCCCCCCTGAATCCCCTCCTGCGCAAGCCTCGATCGCCATTCCCATCGTGACCCCCTCCGTCCACCCCGTGATCCCCAGAAGCCCCCCAGAAGGGCGTTCCAAGTCAAAAACCACTCCCGCTGTGATTCAACAAACCCCAGCCGCTAACAAGGCACCAACCGCGGCCTAGCGCCCATCTGAGGTCCTTTAAAACGTCATCAGGGTCACACTGCTTTTTTTTCTTTTCTTTTTTTTACTGGGCTGGGTTACATTCATCATGGAACTGTTTCTTGTGTTGCCTTGTTGACATTGTTTGTGGTCATGTAGTAATTCAAGGCACAGAGGCAGCACGTAATGAATCTGCCTTGATTTCCATTGATCAGTGTAAAATTGGTTAAACAGCCAATCACAGTAATCCATGCCTTGACAGGGCTACCCATCAAATAGGCACAGCATAGCATCACGGCCCGCCAAACAGCCCGCGCTTCACTGCTCCAGTCGTCACCGTCGTCCGTCGTCTCTTAGCCTCGTCTCCCCCGCACACGTTCATCATCTATCCTATTGGCTCCGCGCCATTGAAAAAGCTCCATCGATCCGTCCTCTGCCTGTTGTTCCAACTCCACCTCGAAACGACTCTCTTCATCGCGGACGACATACACACAACATACTTCTTCACACAACACAAACCGAAACTCAATCGCCAGAACAAATCTACTGACATCAGACACAATGGTGCGTCCTCTTTCTCTCCCAAACAGCCTCATCCACGACACCTCCCAATGCATGCCTCCTCCTCACATCTATACTCCCCCCCAAAACACTATCCTACATTTTCAGCTCCCCCGTCGCTAACAACCGCCATCTTCGCACTCTTTCCAGGCTGAATCCGGTCTCCCCCCAGGCTGGGAGGTTCGCCATTCCAACTCCAAGAACCTCCCCTACTACTTCAACTCCGTCGACCGCACCTCGCGCTGGGAACCCCCCGCCGGCACCGACAGCGAGAAGCTCAAGCTCTACATGGCCGCCCACCACAGCGCCAGCTCCCGGCCCGGCGCCGTGCCCGGCGTCCCCGAGGGCAAGATCCGGGCCGCCCACCTGCTAGTCAAGCATCGCGAGAGCCGTCGGCCGAGCAGTTGGCGTGAGGTACGGGATGTCCCTGTTCCCCGCCCCCCCGAAAGCCCTCCGTCGAAACCTGCAAGGGAGAACAGAAGGAAACGAGGACGAGAGGAAGATGCTGACAAGATATTGCGAATAGGCCGAAATCACACGCACCAAGGAAGAAGCCATGAAAATCATCAAGGAGCACGAAAAGACGATCCGCTCCGGCGCCGCCTCCCTCGGCGACCTCGCCCCCACCGAGTCCGACTGCTCGTCGGCCCGCAAGCGCGGCGACCTGGGCTATTTCGGCCGCGGCGAGATGCAAAAGGAGTTTGAGGACGTGGCGTTTACGCTCAAGGTCGGCGAGCTGAGCGATGTCGTTTCGACGGCGAGTGGGCTGCACTTGATTGAGAGGTGAGCATTCCTTTCTTCACTCGTGTCTGTGATTTGTTTGGTGGTGCTTTGATGGGGTTTGTGAGAGTAGTTGCGCTGACGGCTGGGTGAATAGGTTGGAGTAGGTTTGAGGATGGGGTGGGATATTTTGCAAACGGGGAGGTGTACTATATTATACCAGAATTTAGGAGAACGAGAAGCAAAGCGGAAAGAAGTAATGAAAATCCGAGAAGCAATGATGATCTACTTTGTCGGCAAAGATTCGAGCGAGGAAAGGCAGCTTTCAACGCGTAGCCAACAAACCACGTAGGCGTCGCATCATCGCAAAGTGACACGAACTGACGACAAGTCACCACATGTAAGACACCCCTGACGATGCATTGCAGCTGAAATGGCATCCATATTGCAGCTGAGCTGTCTGCTACGACCGTATCTCGTCAACCAGATACCATCCGCATCTCTCAGATTGCCTGATACCATACATCCAGCTGAGATTTCATCCTCGTCCACTCCTTATCCACAGTCTGTTCCATTTTCTCCGTCTGTCTATTGTACATTCTTTCGTGCAAAGTGTAAATGCAATAGCCGTCAACCACCCGTAATGTAACACAGGTACATGCTCAGAAATGCAGACTAGGTATGCCAAACATTCAGAAATCAAATCGCCTCCCACAGTCTCTGACAATGGTCCCTTTCCACGTCTATCCCATTTCCCATCCTCCCCTCAAGCGCCAGCGTGCGATGGTATCCTGAACAAGTCATATCGTTCGTCAAAAGGCTTAAAGGTCAACGGTGCTCTCGAATCGTCATCGACTTGCCAGGCTGATGAGCGTCCCCTTGAACGGCTCTACTGTCGTAAAAACCACCGTCATGACTCCAAAGACCATCATGGAGAGCGCTGCGTAGGGCGCTGCCCGGCTTCGCGTTTCGTAGAGGTATGATACGCCCATGGCGGCGCCGTTGATGCCGATGGCGATGCCTGCGGCGACGGTGACGGGGCTGTCGGTTGAGGAGGTGCTTTGGTGCCATGAGTTGGGCATGTAGGTGTTAGTGCTAGGCGAGGTGTTGCTGCTTGAAGGCGCCTCAACGGAGGTGGATTCGTTTGTTGTTACCGTCTGCTGACTCTCTGCGATGCCCGTCTCATCGTCCCCGTCGCCCTCCTTGCTCACGCCCAGTTTGTCCAGGATAAAGGGGTACACCAGCTGTCCTAGTATGCCGTTACTCACCACGAGCATCGCGTTCACGGGGCTGTTTCCCCCAATCGCCTCCGTGGCGGGCTTCGCCAGGGCAAGAGTTGTGCTGCGGGCGGCAAAGCTGAGCGCCTCGGTGACGTGCAAGCCCATGGCGCGGCTGGCGAGGACAGAGAGGAAGACGTTTGTCGCGGCGGCTGCGGTGCACAGAAGGATGGCCACAAGGCCGGTCAGGCTGAAGATCTGGCGGCGGCATTCTGACAGCTTGAACCCCCAAGCGAGGATGCCGCATTCGAGGATGGAGAGGGCAGCATCGCCAGCGCCAAACCAGCCGGTGGGATTCGAGGGTATCTCATCGCCGCTGACGGCAGCCGTCCAAAGGGCGTAGAGGTGTGTGCCTCCGCTGAATGTCTGCAGCGTCCTAGCGAGTCCTCCAGGTCCTAGAACAGAAGCCTTGGCTCGTGTGTAGCCCGTCATGAGGAGGGTGGTTAGTAGGACCGGGTTCATCAACGTTGCTAGGGCTCGCTTCAGGGGGGCGGAGAAGGTGCACATCTGAGAGTGCTTGAAGGCTCGCTGGGCTCGGACAGAGGATATCCAGATGAACCACAAGGTAAAGCCATCGAAAAGGCGCTCCTCGTGTATGGTGATGGTAAGGGGTATACCGACAGTGAACACGAGCGCCAGCGATAGCAGAATCGGAAAGTGTCGCGAGAAGAAGCTCCATGTTGAAGACTCGTCAACGTAGGCGCGAGGGGCTTCAGCCTGTTCGCCGAGATTCAAGGGTCCCTGAGCTGGGGCGCTGCCTTCTTGTTTTTCAGCGTCCGAAGCCCTGGGAATCGAAAGCAAGAGTCCATCACGACTGCCTGTAGCTTGTTGTGTTTGACCATTGTCCTCAAACTCGGCCGAACTAGAGCCATCATCAGACGACGAGGGCGCAACGCTCTTCTCCGAGCTGACGGAGCCTTCCCTTGGGGGCGACTGCGAGGTTAGTTTTGTGACTGCACCAATCGTGGCCACGGAGAGGAGGAATACTGCCACCCAAGAGACAATATTGGTCGCAACTAGATTGAGGAGAAGAAACAGTTAGCATCTGGCACCTTGTTCCACCCATTGTAGAGGCTCTTCTATCATCCAAGCGCTGGATCACTCACTGAATGAGCCAATCACCCGTCCTATCTCCCCGCCGTTGAGCATCTCGTCCTGGTCCAGCATAATCATGGGAATGGCGAATCCCGCCCCGAGGTGAGCATTGATAAAGTCGACCTGTATACAGCCCACGTGAATCAGCATGGGCAAACATCAAGAGCCGCACCGGGCAAACAGTAAAACCCATAGGGCCATCACCGATTAGGCGTCACGAACCCTTGCCTTGAGCCACCTCCGATAGAAGTCGTCCGTCCGCTTCCACACCACCCAGCAGGCGGTGCTCAGGGCAAAAACCAGCGCCATGCCGACAATGGTCGAGAAGAACTCGAGCCCCGCGGCGGCCAGCGTCCTGCTCAGGCCCCAGATCAGCAGCTCGCTGGCCAGGCAGACGACGGCGACCAGAAGGTATCCCGCGCCCTCAGCAACGGCCGTGTCCCAGCGGAGTTTCCAGATGCCGGCGTCGGAGTCGGCCATCTGAGGTGCTGGATTTCGGGGGGCGATTGTGACTGTGACTGTGCTGCTGTCGGCGTGTGAGAGGATGCGAGACTGCGGCACCACGAGATTCCGGGGATGCGGATCAACTGTTCATGTGCTCAAGTTTCTTTTTTTTCTCTTTCCTTTCTTCTTGTGGGCCGAGTTCGGAGAGAAACTGCTCAGCTGTTTCGTCCTGACTTGGCGTTCACCTTGTTTTTGTTTCTCCGGCCAGCTGTCAGGGTGGGCAGCTCGACTCTCGCCAGCTGATGGCAGGCGGTCAAGACGGGGCGACTTCCGAGTTCAGCTCAGGGTGTCTCTCGTTGGCATTTGATACAAGGTTCAGGTACTTGACATTGTGTTACAAGGCGTCCATGGCGGGCGACGACGCAATGGTGAATGGAAGCCGTCGCAGTCCTGGTAAGGTGAGGAAGAGAGTCTGGGTGACGTATAGAAGGTACAAGGTGAGCAGGTACCGGTGCATCGCCGGGGTCACAGCATCACCGTGGCGGGACATGGCCGGCGAAGTTGTTTGGAACTGGCCCTTGACCTTGACCTTGGCTTTGGCCTGGGCTTGTCACGCATCTCTGCGAGGCGTCAAGTCAGTCACGGATCCGACTGAGGCCGGATGCTGGAGCCGGTGCTCGAGGGCCGCCGGTCCTGGTTCCGCCCGTGTTGCTGCGTGGAGACAAGCGTCAGATGAAAGACGAGCCGTGGGCAGAAGGACGAGACGAGCATGGCTTTCTGCCGTCCGGCGCAGTCAACGGCGGGCTACCATGTAGGCGGCCGAGGGTTGAGACATGTGTGCCACGTCCGGAGACTTGGCCCTTCGCGGATGCGGTCCTTGCCTCCGCCGAATGCTCTCCAGCTGCCGGCTTACGGCTGGAAGCCCTTCTACATCTTTCCATGCGGCGAGGCGGACGTTCGATGGCTTCTAGCCGGCAAACAGACGTGAGGCTGGTGGCTTGTTTGCCTGAGAAGCCATCGAGAAGAGTGCTCGACCGCCATGCAAGATGCAATCAACAAGGAGGGGAGAGGGGAGAGGACAGCATGTGCGAGTGGTTAGACCATCGACCCTCACGGCGGCACCGTTGCTCCCGTGGTGATGCCGTGGCACATGGCGCGGAAGCACGAGGGCGGCTTCATAGCATCATGATCTGCCTGCATGGATGTGTATACATGAGAGTCTAGGGATACCGATTTCAGGGGAAGCTGGCAAGCTCCATTGCCGTCGGGGCGATCCGTCAGCCACGGATCCTCCTTTGTAGTCGAGATAACATCCGCGATCTGGCGGCTGGAGATGATGGTTCTAGATATACCGTACCCTCTCTTGTAAGATACTCATGTGTTGTACATGTAGCCAGAGACGCCTCGCAGCACTGAGTAGCGCAGAGCTTCCTGGGCCACAGCATTGGCGCTGCGAGACGTTGGACGAGGAGAGGGAAACAGGGCGGCGAGTCCAAGGACTGCACAGCTCATGTAATGACCCTATAGACTGTAGTATCTGGTCTTGTCTGCCGCCTTCGTCAAGCTGTGTGCGTGTGGTTGCTTTGATCTGCCAGGGGGTCTCGATGGCTGCAGCACCGGCTCGATGCGGTGAAATGCGTGGCGCTTTGTTTGCTCTCCTTGTGCGCGTTTGATCGCGGCTACCGGTGCGTGTGCCCTGGCATGGCGATCGATTGCATCAAGATAGATTAGTTGGATCGAAGACACGATGCATAGACGGATTGATTTGACCTGACGGGACTTCCAGTCGATGCGGCTCGGCACAGGGACGACGGGTCTTTGTAATGCCGAGCAGCTGTCAGGCGGCTCCTACAGGGGCTTGAGGGGATCGCTGTGGCTTTACAGGGGCTGGAGCTGGGATTGAGACCCAACAGCTGGTGCAACCCGAGATTCTTCATGTTGGGTACAAAAGAGCACAATCGACTGCATCTTTCTGCGAGAATCCCAATGCTGCTTCTACTGACTCCGACTGGCGTCATCTATATATTCGAATACGAATTGGCTGTCTCTCGCCTCTGCCGCCGCACAGACTCCACGGGCTGCACCGCTCACTCTGCGAGCTCGAGATCAGCTTCAATCAGTCTTCTCTCCTGGTGCGGGCAGCATCACGCCCTTGTGAGCCGTTCCATCACCCACGAGAGGAGAATTACAGGACCAAGAAACAATCTACAGCCCCGGGTGCGCCCTGCGGAATCCCGTGAATCATCAGCACAGGGCGGCTCAAGGTTGGGAAACACAGCCAACCTCCAGCTCCCCCCTCACCACGCAGCTCCTGTGCGACCGTTCTGGAAACGCCACCTCGCTCAACCACGGGCTCAGAATGGACCTTGAGACCAGGGTACATGCCGAGGCTCTGCTGCTCAAGGCCGCCCGCACGTACGGCGTCCAGGTTCGCAGGGACGAGGTGCAACAGCATCTCCGGCACGACCGCTACGGCGCCGCATTGGCCGAGTGGGCGAGTTTGCATCTCACGACGGACAACCTGCTGACCCCTGATGAGCTGGCAATGTGAGTACGGAGGCGCCCGCTGCGGGGAAAATCGGTGCTAAGCTGTCGTCGTCATCAGATACTCTGCGCTCGACAGAAACGGCCAGGTCGACATCTTGGCCAACCTCCATGACCTGTCCGAGGTGCAGAGCGTCACCGAGGACGACATCAAGGCCGCCGTCGAGGAGCTGAGGAGGTCCACCGAGAGCATCAACAAGCAGAGCGAGACCCTGCGCCAGCAGCAGGATGCCCTCTCGCGCCTGGTCAGGAAGCGCGCCGAAAACGAGGCCCGGCGGCGGGATCTCGACCTGGACAGGCAGAGCAAGTCCGAGTCGGAACGGCAGCGGGTTGCCGCCGAGGTAACGTGGCTAGAATGCTATCCAAGTCGGTTTGTAGGCTTTGCTGACGTTCCCTCGCCACCCAGGTAGAAGCAGCTTCGCAGAGCCTTGCTTTTCGCATCTCCGACCTCGAGGAGCAGGGCGCCCAGGCCGGCTCCAATCTCAACGGCACCCTGGGCGAGATATTCCGGGCCGATGACAAGCTGCTCGCCAACCTGCAGAAGCTGGGCTGGGAGCTGGAGCAGCCAGATCCGGACGAGACGTCTAAGCTTGACAAGCTGCGTGAAATCTGCTCGCGGTTAGCTGCCCGCGTCCCATGTTCATCTCTGTTTGCTAACAGCCAAGCTGCAGTCTAGTCAAGATTACGGCGCAGACCATCCGCGCAAAGTTGGACACCACGTACATGGAAACGCTCGTGGAAGCTGAGCGATCAGGCCGGGTCAAGCCTTCGACCGATGACGAGGTCAAGGCACTCGAAGCAGAGGTCGAGTCGCTGCACTCGGAGATTCTGTCCATCGCCCAGCTGTCTGTGGAGCATCAGTACCTCGAGCCGGCGCTCACAACGGTGTCTACAGAAGGGGGCCAGAGTGCGATGCGCACAACCAATGCTTTGGCATACGTGAGGACTTGCGCTAGCTGTCTGCTGGTTGGATGATTCGCTGACGCGGTTCAGATCGACCAATGCCTCGACTATCTGCTGGGCCGCCTCGATCGAATCCAAGGCCGCATCGAGACTCATCTGTCACACCAAGCCGCCGCCGCCTCACTCATCACCACCGCCAAGGCCGAAGTCGCCGTTGAGATCCCGCCGCCCGTGAAGCAGCCGTCATCATCATCATTCCCGCCGGTTTCCGTCTTTCCCTCTTCTCCCAGCAAGTCGGGCACCCCGCGGAAGCGCTCCAACACCGTGGGCTCCCAGCACCGCCGCAGGTCGTCTGACATTGCCAACGAGCCGCCGCTGGATACACTGATGTACGCTCTGTCGGTGCCGTCATCGGTGTCCGACGAGACGGATGGCAGGGCGCAGATTGTGGCCTTGTCCAAGATTCTCGATGAGCGACGGAACAAGCACGATGAGATTGCTCGGAGCGCGCAGGAGACGTTTGAGATGGGCGCCGTGGCGCAGCTGAACGATACGCGGCTCGCTATTCAGCTGGTGAGGGACAGCGTGTTGGCGGAGAGTTCGTTTAACGAGCCGAACCTGGTCGACCCGGAGATCTCAGGTTCCATCACTGTTCTAGCTGCCGAGGTGGAGGGTGCAAAGGATAGGCTGGCACTGGTCGAGGGCCAACGGAGGGACCGGAAGAGTGAGAAGAGAGACGAGTTTGTTGAACGATGGGGGTAGACTGATGGGCGCTTTGGCATATCTTTCGCACATTGTTAGAGCATAGGTTCGGTACGTCTTCTACAATGTCCATGACATTTCCTCCCATGGTCCGCGCGAGTGGAGTATTGCTCTACCCGACCTCCCCATGCATCAACAGATTGGATCTTGATCTCGACAGCGGTCTGCTGTATGATAACCCTCTCGTAAGCGGCAAGCCCGGGCATACTCGGCTTGCTCACTCGGCGTCATTATCTCCGACAGTTGTTAAGCGCAAGATTTGCATTTCCAATTCTTCCATAAGCCCTCGCTATGTAGCTTACAGGGGGGGTGCTTCATGCTGAGATCTGGGGATGTTTGAGGACAAGGTTGCATTGAAGAAGAGGTTGCTTCGCAAATATTGATCTTCTACATAGAAATGGCGGTATTTGTGTTATGCAAGCCGGAGAAAGCTGCCTTGGATTATGTGATTGATGCTGTGTATCCTTGCCTAGGCATCCGTATCGGGGTGTTGGAACTCGTGATGTCTTTGAAATGATTACCGATGGCGAGGATGACTGTACATTATCTAATGGACGGATCCGAATTGAACGAGATCTGGGCAATAGTAGAGTCCGAAGTCCATTTTGTATTGATATTCACCACTCCTCACATGGTACATACGTCTTGACGAAGTCGAACATTCCAAATATATAACGACTCCAGGCAGGACAAACAAACGTCAGCATCACTACCCCCCATCAACATCACCTCCAAACCAAACCAAACCACATCAAACCCCAAACAAAAAAACCATCAAAGCCCTCAAAATGTCCCCCCAACCCCTCGACCAAATCACCCAAATCTACAACCACCTCCTCACCCTCACCCCCGACTCTCCCCCCAAGGCCCTCGAAACCTTCGCATCCTACTTCTCCCCCTCCTGCAAAGTCTACCTCAAATCCATGCGCGAGGCCAAAGATCCCGCCCTCGACCGCGCCGCCATTGTCGAGCACCTACGCGACTACCTCAAGGACCAGGTCCTCGAGCAGCGAAACGTAATCTCCCAGAGCGTCAGCGAGGAGGGTGAGAGAGCTCGCGTGTTTGTCGAGATGGAGAATCGGTATAATGTGCATGGTCAGATCCTGGACAGGTTCCCCGAGACGCTGGTTGCGACGTTCGATGAGGAGGGGCTTGTGAATAGCTTTAAGCTGTATAGCTGCAGGAGCCATATTGTCATGTTGATTCAGAAAGCAACTGGGGAGGGTCCTTACAGCCAAGAGATGATGAAGTAAGTTGAGGCCGATCAATGAAGTCAGACGGCGTCACAGTTGCAGTACTGACTAGATGTTAGGAATCCTCATTCTCATTAAACATCTTTGACATTCAGCTACTCTCTCTCAATTCATGTACCTAGCGTAAAGAATCACAATGAGAAAATTGAGTAGGAGTCATAGTCAGTGTCTATTAAGCCTATTCGTACAGTAACCATATAGATAAAAGCTATCATTTTGTCTCAATCCCAGTCCACCACTTTCTAAAAACACCCATCTTCTTCAATCGTCTAAGCACGGAAGCTTCGGGCAACGCGAGGGGCCGGAACGCTTCGCTTCTTGGCCGAGAAGCCGCAGCCAGTCTTTCCGTTCTGGAACTGGGCGCCAACACCAGAGCAGACAGCACCGCCATTGAGAGCAGCGCAGCAGCCGGAAGCGCAGTCGGCGTCGCTGAGGCAGATTCCGGTGATGAACTGCTGGCCCGCGCCGTTTCCGAGGTTCTTGACACCAGCCGGGTCACCAACAGCCGTGTTGAAGCCGGCGGGAGCGCTGGCGGGGGCGTTGGTGCTGGCCTGAGCCGGAGCAGGAGACGCGGCCGGAGCGGGAGCGGCAGCGTTGTTGCTGTCAGACGCAGAGGAGGTGCTGGGGAAGCCGCAGCCAGTCTTGCCGTTCTGGAACTGGGCACCGACGCCGGAGCAGACGGCACCACCGTTGAGGCCGGCACAGCAGCCGGAGGCACAGTCGGCGTCAGTCAGGCAGATACCGGTGATGAACTGCTGGCCCGCACCGTTGCCGAGGTTCTTGGCGCCAGCGGGGTCACCGACGGCGGTGTTGAAGCCAGCAGGGACGTTGGCAGAGGTTCCACTGGTGCTGCCGGTGTTGGCGTTGTTGCTTCCGCTGCTCGGGGCAGGGGCGGCAGGGGCAGCACCGCCGTCACCGAAGCCGCAGCCAGACTTGCCGGCCTGGAACTGAGCACCGATACCCTTTGAATGTCCGTGTTAGATCAAGGAAGTGTGGATGGTTGAGGGCGTGGAGAAGACTTACAGAGCAGACACCACCACCGCTGATGAAGGCGCAGCAGGTTGAAGCACAGTCCTTGCTGGAAAGACACTCGCCGCCGATCTGGAGTCGTGGTCAGTCATTTGATGAGTTCGAACGATGATGGATGGCAGGGGAGATGACGTACGAACTGGCCTCCGTTGCCATTACCGACGTTCTTGGCTCCAGCCGGGTCGCCGAGGGCGTAGACGGAGAGGGAGCCTGGACAGAGCTGTTAGAGGACTCTTCGGGTCGTAGAGGAGAGGTGGTTGGACTTACAAGCAAGAATAGCGGCGACAGACAGACGAACCATTTTGGCGGTGTTGTGTTGGTTGTTTTTGGATGTTGATTAAAAAAAGAGAGTGGATGATGATGATGAAGATGATGAAGAGACAAGTGTTAATGACAGTTGTTTTGAAGAAGAAGAGATTCAAGCGACACCAGGTCTTTGAGTCTACAGAGAATGAAAGTAAACGACAAGGAAAGTGGCGCCGGGCCTTGAGAAGGATTGGAAGGAAAGATGGGTTTGTTGGTGGTGATGGAGAAGGAAGAAGGGACTGTCCATGGTGCGGGATCACGACTCTACTTATACGCTGCGGCAGGAGAGGGTTTCACGACTTGTCTATTTTGTTTCTTGAAACGAATCCAGGTTGCTCCGTCTCGACTGCCCCCCCGACCGAGTGCCGGGCGAGAGAGAGGAGCCGCGACGGAGACGGAGGGATTCAACGCGGTGCTCCAAACAAGGGGCGAGATTCCCGAAACGAGGCGCTGTTTGATGCGCAGTATTCGGGTCGACTACTAATGCGACTTGGCTTCACTTTAGACTCGACGGAGGGACCCGAGAAAAGGCTGTGGGGGAGGGCGGGCGAGGATAGGGAGGACAGGGGGTGTTGTGGTATACGGAAGGCTGACTCTTTGGTGTTCTTTTTCATAGTGGTGTCTATTGCTTTGCGCATATTTCTGCGACGAGGGGGTCCAAGTTCATGCGCTTGGGGTTTTGGGGCGATCGGGCCGTGGGTCGATTTTGGGGATGGTGGCATTTTTGTTTTCATGTGAAATGATGGAGGCGTGATGGGGGATCGTGTAATGGTGAGGCAAGTGAAGGAGAGGTTGGGTTAGACGCAGAGTTGTTTCGTTTTGTGAATCCGGCGAGATGATTGTTTAGACTGAGGTTGAGGATCTTGATACGGAAGCACATGTGACGGAGTTGGCGATGGATGTCCAAAGAGTCATTCGATCCGTGATGAATGGGTGCTGGATGTAGAAATTGCCAATTTGGGCCGTGTCAATGCACAGCCGACGAACCACGGACATTGACAGCAGCCTCAACAATCGCCCGGCAATCTCACCTCCCATCCTGCTTCACACCCAGTGTATCTGCTGTTACCACTCTCAATTACTACTCCTTCGCCGCTGTCGCCATCCTTTCTTTCTTCCTTCTTCTTCAATAGTCAATTGCCTTCTTGTTTCCGAGACTCGCCTCTCCCAGAGTCGCATTCGCAGCAGCACAGACAGCCACACAGCGGCAGGCCCCATCTCTGGAAACACCCGCCGGGTTTCAGAGCTGCAATCCCCCCTGTTTGACGATATGGATTGCCAGTCCCAAGGGCTGTTTCACCGTCGCGGAGCAGCAACAATGATTTTCCGGGACGGCTCGAGTCAGGGATGGCTTGTTTAGTCGGAAATGTCAACTTCATGTTCTCAACGTCGGAGAGTTCTAAACGCGCCAGTGCTTCAGATTTCGAGCTGTCGGGGGAACTTGGGCCAGTGGTGATCTGCTCAGCCTCGGTCTTGGCCTCAGCATCGATATACTCGTACTTGTAGAAGACGATGCGGGCATCTATGGTTAAAGGCTTATTGCTGTCGCGTGTTACTCAGCCAAGTCTGATGCCAATATGCAGGGGAAGCCAGTGGCTCGCGATGCTTCCGAGCTGGGCCACGCTCCCCCGCATCATCCTGCCTTCTGCATTGGGCGACTTTGCGTTCACTGACTTGAGCTCAACGGGACAAGAGTAAGACCAGGCATCTTACAAATTGCTTGTTGGGAGGTCTCGGCGCTTGGCGTTCCGGTTCCAGGTGCTGCAGATGTCAGCACTGATTTGCCTGTCGACTCACGATGCTTCGGTCAAGGGTGTAGCGCATCTTTTGAGGAAGCGCGTGATTGTCAGTCAAGAGGATGCGCATCGACGTGTTTACTGGCGGTTTTCTTTTCTCCATGTCCTGTTATCATCATCTGTCAGGTGATATTCCCGTCAGTTTGCCGCTTCTGGGTCAAGGATTGATGTGCATAGAATCCGCATGTTTATTGAACAATCTGCGTCTAAGGGGTATCATAATCAAATCCTTTTCGCAACTGCAGTCCCAACTAATCCTTTGCCTCCAATCCATCGCCGTCTATCCCTTATCCTTTCGAAACCCGGGCTTCTCCCCCCCCAAATTGGAGAAAACCCCATCGTAAATCAAGGCCAATCGTATCCAAAGATAGGCCTTGTATTGATGAGGCTTTCCAAGGTGCCCCTACCAGCGGGCCAACCTGGGGATGCCAGGCTTCCCTCAAGCCCCGCAACCGCCTCGTGGCTAGAAGCCCAGCACTCGGGGCATTGGAGCATCCGCCTCCAGCGCCAGTGCTCAACAACAAGCCCCCAGGCTCTCGCCATTGTCAGCGACCTTTCGGGACACGGCGCGCCCTTGTCCGTCGTCCACCAGCTCGGGTCTGTCGGCCGGTAGCGGAGACAGTCCCGGCACAAGCTGACCGTTGGCGACGCCCGTCGTCCAGGCCCCAGGGGGTGGAGGCGGAGGAGGAAGTCAATCATTGTCCTCCGCGAGCGATGGGCCGGGTCGTCGAAGCGGGTGGCAGTCTCGAAGTGCCGAAGGGAAGTCCGGTTCGACGGCGGCAGGGTTGGGCGGTGCTTGACGGCCAGCGTCGAAGCGAAGAGGAGTGCCTTGCAGGTCAAGGCCAGACAGATTGCGTCCTCGTTTGTCCCGGCACGGAAGATTATCACGAGGAGCTCCATCGGGAGGCTCAGGATGCCGGTCTTGCTGTCTGTCGCGCGGCATGACTCCGTCGACGACTACACGGAAACTTTTATTAGTACCGTCGTCGTCATACGGGATTTGTCTCGCGCAACAAGACTTACCGCTGTCTGCGGGACGACAAACTCTTTCGGAACGATGTCCGTGTTGGCTGGCCAAGCTTTACGCTTGGGCAGGATGCCACTGAACTCCCCGCTTGGGAGAAGCCATTCGATTTGGCCGGGAGTCTGTCGGGCCATGGTGTTTCGTTGCATTGTTTATGAAATGCTTTCGTTGAGAAACAAAGATTGGGTCAACGCAGAGTATGTTCGCGCTGTGATGGCTTCGAGTGGTCTTAGAATACGGGAACTGAGTTTATGTTTCCGGGACTGAATGATATGCATGTTTGGGGTTTATATAGGGGCTGCTACCAGGTTGTCCCAAATGCCGTTAAACATTCATCAAAAAGGTAGAGTTCAAGGCGAAAAGGAGGCGTAAACTTTGTAAATGAGGCTCGCCGTCTTATCGTGAGAGCAGGGCGCTCCTGAACCATGGGGAGGTTTAGGTCCGGTCTGTCGGTTAGAACAAGTTGATGTACTTGGACGAGATTCTGCCTACGATCACATTGCACGAGCTTGTGGTCTTAACAATCTCGCTTCAAGAATTCTTGTCTACAGTTACAAACTGCTTATGGATGATTCCGATTTTTGCAACTGTTGAGAGTCGGGATACCTCAGGACACTTAGAGTTTACCATGAGAAGATGAGCAGGAACTTTCTGTAGAGTAAAAGAAGGTGTCATTGCCTTCGCCTGGATAATAGCTATGTTTGGGCAGAAGTTGATATACTGTTGGGGAGTTCAAGGCGTTATCACGGCGTCTAAAGTACCAGCCATATGCTTTGGGGCAAGGTACTTTCGAAGCGAGTCACGACTAGACTACATTCTCTACTGCTCTATACGATTATCTCGGGCAAAAAAACATCAGAAGGGAGCGGAGCCACTGAAACAAAGTTTTTTTAACCGGTAGCCGCCTTTTTATCAGCAGATGGTCGTAGGACCTACACCAGCGTATGCCGAGAGAGGAGGAGGCCGAGCCCCACGAGCCCTGTTGGGAACGGTTCAAATCTCGAGACAAGCTCCCAGAACAGCACTGAACAGACAAAAAAGACAAAAAGAACAGCAAAATACATACAACAGCCGGTGTTCGCCAGTGGTCACCCACCTGACTACTAATCTGCCGGTTAGTGGCTTGTCTATGGGGGAGCAGACGGGACCCCGAATTCTCCACTACCTATGGTCGTATGTGCTGGGAGGCCGCTTCACCCCGATTATGATTTCCGAGGCCAACGTCTAGGTAGATTTAGGTAGACATAGTTGTGCTTTTGCTCAAGATTCTAATCTACCTGCGTATATTCTCACTGATTTGTTCAAGTTAAACGTCGGGGACCTTCTCTCAGGATCTGTCGAATAAGCGAGGGCATCCTCACATTATCGGACCCCTATCAGTCACACTAGGTAGTCAACTACACTCGTCAACCAAGTCAGATTCAAGGTTTCCGAATATTGGAGCTTCTGATCAACACTGGCAATCACATTCTCCCATTCTGAGCTGTTTGTCTCCGAGTTTCTCAGCTCACTGTCCTTGTTTTCACTGCGGTGCAAATCGTGAGCTGAAGCTTCAAAGCAAGTCCTAGCACTTTGGCCTACTTGTGAAATAGTAAAGCGATTTTTTTATACTGTAGACACAGAGTAAAGATGCAGCTGGTAATCAGAACTTACATCCTCCGAGCTGTAATCCTAATATAATCAATGGACTTGATGGCTTGACCCTATCACGCCAGTCTTTCGATTCCCAAATACGATGGAAGAAAGAAATTTCACCGCAACAAGGATTTTCAATATCCAACAGAGCCCAAAAGGAGCCAATCGCATGATTCAAGCCCACAGACCGGAACGCTTTCACAGCATAAGCACTTCATCGATGAAGCCGGCGTTTGATCCATAAAATGTGTATGCAATATAAATGAAGTTTTAGAGACATGATGACCCCTGGCATAGTGGGATATATATATTAACGGAAGTAGAAGACTGAGAACGTTCTAGCTTGTCTCTCAGCTTCCTATGGGTACTTTAATACAAAGGGTCTTGGAATATCTGAAACTGAACGTCTACCTATGAGCATGATCCGTGAATCACAGAATCGAAACCGTCACAGCAGGGCTACGATCTTTTCGTGGTGATTGTTCTTTGCGTATCACCAAAGCAAGCGCTTGCTGAACGTCCTGCCACTACATTCTCCTGCGGAGCAGTGGAGATGCGTTTCTCAGTCGAATATCTCACATCCTTGCTATTGGGTTCCGGATGAGTCCCATAGGGCCTGGGGGACGTGTACGGAGGTGCTACTCGAGATGTTCGACTGATGAGTTCTTTAAGCCAAATAAAGCAATCTGAGTGTTCACGTGCATGAAAATCGACAGTTTCACTGATTAACATAGCAATAAGGGTTGAAAGCCTCGCGTCTTAATTGTGAGCCCCTTAACCCGCATCTTGAACTCCATCTCTCTCTCCTCAAGCTTACTAACTTCATTGGCCGCCCTTGTTCGCCCTAAAGTATACAATACGAATGCTACAAAAGAAGTCTTTGGCGACGAAAGCCGCACAATGTGGCGTTTAACCGGCGCAGCTTGCCACGGCTCTAACCCTCTGTCGCTTTTTAGGTGTGTGTCTGCTTTTGTTGAGTATATATAGCAAGTCTCCCCCGAACATAAGCAATTGTCCCTTCTCCTCCTTCTCATCACCGCTGCGCGCTTCCAGGGGCTCTCTACACACATACATACACACAACGCGATCGAAGCATAGCTACCGCCGTCAGTCAAGATGTCTTCCGCGATGAATCACACCATATTTAGCACCGCTTTACCGTCCGAATTACCAAACTGTACCAAACTTGACAGTTTGGAGCAGACTATCATGACGCCGCTCACTCTGGTCTACTCCAACTCTTCTGGCCTTGTCTGGATCCTCAGCAGTATAATGTGGGCGGTGACGCAACATAAGATCGTTCTTTATTTGACAGCTCCATTTGCCGACATACAGTGGAACTTCGAAACAAAGAGATATGAGCCTAGGACCCGCGAGTTAGCATCACTCTCCTTGAGTGATGGCGGCAGAGACATCTTCCTTTACGCGTCCTGCTGCCTGCTCTATCTGGTCATGTACTCAGATTTTGTCAATTGCGGTATACCTCTTGGATCACCGCCTCCTCTACAAGCAATCATTATCTGCTTGATTCCCATTACTCTACCTCATAGATTCTACGTTGAGTGGCCGGTCCTATCTAAGGGATTCCTTCTGTCGTGGGCGCAGATTTGGCTTCAGAGCCTATCCATGGCTGTTGCAGGTATGGTCGTTCCCTTCCCCAGCTAATGGAACTAGGGCTAACATCTTTTCCCTCCCCAAAGGCATCTTCTTCCTCTTGTTGACGGTTTTTGCCACTGGATGTATAATTCTACAATTAGGCTGCTACTGGGAAAGTCTCGGATACTGAAGGAAGAAAAGCATGAACAGAACCCACCTTGGTTGCATACCTTAGATTAGAGAGAAGCAAAGCCAGAAATGAAGGAGTGGTCCCTTGAGAGGAGAATATCTTGGAATTAGTTCGATCGAATAAGTATGATCTCATCTATGGGCATCGTCTCTTGACGCACAACTCAATCATACGATATCGAGATAACATGGCATTCTCCACCCACAGAGAGCAAAAACCCAAACAGAACAGAAAGGGGGTTTTTCCCGCTGGAGCCCCGGGGACCAGGGGGGTCGGTAGTTGTCGGGAGACTACGCCTTCAAGTGAGAACGCCCTCCACTACCAATTGTCTGGAGTGAGTTCGTATCCGTTGCCGGAATACTGGTACTCTGATACTCCGTCGGCGAGGTTCCGTCCAGGAGCAAAGGATGAGTCTCGAGAGGGTGAACGCAGTATCCGCAAGCACCAAGCGCAGTCCAGCGCAATGGTAACGCCATCCGCGCCAACCTCCGATTTCCAGAGCCTCCCCGAGTAACCTGAAGTAGTGGCCCAGTAGGCATCCTCTAAAGACTGCGAGGGCGGACCAGGAGAGCGTAGAAAGTGATAATGTTCTAGTCGTATGTGGTTAATATCAGCCTGGCTTTGACGAACTGAGGTAATTTAGAGAATAAATAAGTACTTACTCGACGAAAGACATCTTAGGGGCGCTGATATTTCGCTGATATAATGATGTGAAGAGGAACAAAAAGAGAAAAAGCACCGTTGTGATTTTGCGTCATTGACATGTTAATCATCCTCTCCAAACTCCGAGAGTTTTGCATATGGAGGGCAAGAGTGAAGCGGGATAAATAGCAAGTATTGTTGCCATAAGAGACCAGCTGGTGAGAACGCAGGTGCGCGTACCTCGACTCTACCTGGCGAGAGATGGGAGCTCAAGATTGCGACTGCCGGTCTTGGTGCAAGACCTCAATATCTGCAAAACCAGTGTGTTCGTCTTGCCTCTCTACTATCATACCTAGTCTAGTAGACACTGGGCAAAATCCTCCACCTGACAGCCTTCTTATACTTGTCCCAGTCCTCGCCATACTTTTCCGCGCAAGCAGCATCATCCCTCCTCTCGCGATGTATAAGCAGCGAGGCAAAGTACACGACATAGAAATACGTGTACACCATTCCCCAACCCCTTGCCGCCCCCTGAACCACCTCCCTGCCATCCAGCATCGTTGCCCCGCCTGCTCCGGCGGAAGCAACAGTGCCAGCCGGAAGGATCAAGTATCCCGCCACGCCGGTGGGAAGACTGAAGGGAGAGGCCTGCAGCCAGTCGCCAAAGTAATTGATGTGGCGCGATGCACCCCACCAGCCGCCGGCGAGAAGACGGGTTCCTCGCTTGGTTTGGATGTATGGCAGGTCTCTGACGCTGGGGTGGTCGGGCTGTGTGCGGAAGATGCGTTTCTGCGAGTTGGAGGCGCGGAAGATGTAGACTCCTACGGCGAATACGGCCGACACGATGCTGATCCCTGTCCAACCCAGTTGAAGAGGGTAGACGGAGAGGTAGCGTGTCTGGGTGGAGTACAGGAAGGGCACCCAGACGATGTCGCCAAAGGTGAGCATGAAGCCTAAGCCATCGGTGATGGTGTCCATCATGCCGAGGACTCCCGCTTCGGCGTATTGGCCTTCGAGGACGTAGTATGTCTGCACTGCGGTAACAAAGAGGATGCTGTCGGACAGGTATCCGTAGGTCCGGTATTGCTTCGCTACAAAGGCGAGATCGAGTAGAATCCAGCCCGTCAGGCCGGGCCTCATTTCGAGCCAAACCTTGAGATCAATTTCGCCGAATAGGGGGAGGGTGATGCGGGGATTTAGTTCGCGACCGATGAAGAAGTCGTACATGATGTTGCCCGTGTGGCCTCCTTGGGCGAGCTCTCTCAGTTCGCTGTTGCCCGGCTTAACGCTGAAGCTTCGTAGGTACACGAATGCGGAAATGGCATACGAGAGTATGAGGTTGGCCGTGTATAGCTGCAGGTAGTTTTTGTCGATAAAGGTCCATACGGCAAAGTCAGCGCCGTACAAATACGTCCCTACGGCGCAAGCAGCCAGCTGGACGAGAGTAGATGAGAATGCTTGGAGAATATCAGTAATCGTTTTCTTCAATCGATTTCCCCTACTTACCATTGAGCTTGTACTTGAGTGGCCGGCCGGATTCTCTCAGCTTCGTGCCATAGAGCTCCTGTCCAGGAAGCACCCGATACAGCGCCAGGCTGAGCAAATAGTAGCCCATCAGCCAGCCGCTCGCCTCCCAGCTAGCGAACCCCAAGATGCCATCTTCAGGCCACGGAACTTGGCGCCTCAGCTCTGCCAGCGACAGCGAGCGAGGCGCGAGGAGAGCTGGCGCGGGACATCCGGAGACGTCGTTGCAGGTAAAGTAGAAGAAGTAGAGCAGCACGGGCAGGCCAAAGACGATGGCGGCGGTGCCTGGCCTGATGGACGCGTTAGGGGCACGGTTTCAAGCTGAGACGCGTTTCTGATGCTGTTGGTGAACTTACGGGCCGCCAAACTCGTACTTGGGCTTGGTGTTTGACGGGGCCATCTTTTGCGAGAGGCCAGATGTGCGGATCGAGGTGTTTTCAGGCCACTCTGGGTGATGATCATACGACTTCTGATACTGTTTCTACAATCAATCATTGCAGTGTTGCATCTTCCATCATCGTGCTACATGTACTTTTCTGTCTGGTGCTGCGTTCATTATATGGAGTTGGTTACACATTGTCCGATTACGAATACGGCGGGGCCGAGAGGCTGCGCCGGCCTCAGCTGATGCGGATGGGCGGCGATCCGAGGTTTTTTTTTTTTTTTTTTTTTTTTTTTTTTTTTTTTTTTTTTTTCTTCAAGCCCAAATATTGGCATCGAAATTTGGACGGGAACCGGAGACGGCGGGAGTCGTGAGGCTTCCGGTTGGACGGGTTTCAGGCCGCGGATTCCGCTCCGGCTCCCGAAAAGAATCGGCGGCGGGTTTGGTGCGTGTCTTAACTCTTGGAGACTACGAGCAGTCGTGTTACTTCGTATTCCGTACTCAATTGAAGGTGTGGCTTATAAGATGATTATGACTCCATCTGCATCACGGCAATGCCTTGAAGCGTGGGAAGACGATGAATCAGAGTGATCGACTAGTTGGCCAAAGGATTCCTTTATAAAAGTGTTGAGATCTCACGATTCCAAGGACCGCCCCGTGATGTGCATGTGTTGGTCTTTTGAGTCTGGGGAAGCAATCTATCGAGTACCGGATGTTAATGATGAAGCATCATCTCTTGTTCAAAGATTTCACGCGCTTCCACTTTTGTATATACTTGCTCGAATACTATGCAGCTCATCAATGGCAGTCCCATGGCTTTTCCTCCGGTCCAGCTCAACGCAGCAGGACTAATCTGTCTGATGATACACGCAAATCAACCTCGGGCAGCCTACATGTGATGGATAGCAAAGCAGAGCTACTTGCGTTATCGATAGTGGATTGCATTTCGTCCGCTTATCATCACGGATAGTATATCATTTTTTTCAGTCAAACCATAAGCAGAGGAGGTATCGGCTGATTTTCTCCTTATCTTGTCCAAACCCACCCAAATACGCCGAGGTTTTTGAGATGAAGAGAGATAACAACGTTCTCCGCATGATCTTCTCAGTCACCAACTCTTTACCACATAGATAGAGTCCGAGAAGAGCATGTCGGAGCTACTCCTTTGGTCTGCCTGCAGGAGTTAAAAAATGATGGCATATGCCCCCTCAAATGAGTGGCACTCATTGACAACGTCCAACAGCCGTTCCATGTTTCAAACGGTGCTGGATGTCACCCACATGAGGTGACATGCAGGCATCGCGCGCGCTCTGCTTTACAGTACTGCAACTTCACGCATGCACATATCGTTCGACTCAGGCCATTGTCCAGAGCCTAACAAGATAAAACGAGTAGAATCAACCGTTCAGCGACCTGGATGACCAGCACAGAAGACCGGAAGGGCGCGATGCAGATCCAGCAGTTTGCATCCAGCGCGCAGTCGTGCATCAGACTTGCGGTATGATATCCCAAATTCTTGGCTCTCAGGCCTCTCCACAAGCCATGTGTTTCTCTCTGTGTTCTTCATCGGCCCCCTGAAATTGAAAGCTCCGCTCGTACTATCCGTATCTCAGCCAACGAATTCCTGGATGAACAGCATCGCGCAACAGCCGGATATGCACGTTTCTGTGCTGTGGCCACTGGTGCATTTCGCCACGGGCCCAACAGCAGACAGAGCTTCTGCTGCAAGTGGACATTGACGGGGTTTTGTATACTGGAAAAGTGTCGGTGAGCTCTTGGACGCACATACATAGACACGCGGGTCACTTACGCGCGGTGGACCAGCTCCATCTTTGCCCATTAGCCGGCGTAGTGCCTTTTGCTGGACGGGCAGGGGTTCGGTTCACGATGGCTACTATGGTTGGGCCAAATTGGCAAACAGTGCATACATACCGACCGGGGTATTTCGACAGGGGCCTCAAAGTACCTCAAAAGACGCGTTTTCTACTGTTTACAGATGGTCTGTCTCCTTTCTAGTTTCCCTATAGTGTTTTTTCTATGCGTTTAGCTAAGATAGCTAACCGACGCAGACCAGATACGACCCGCGATTAACGCTGCGATGTAAAGCTTATGTATTAACTTAGCTACATACAAAACGCGATCGGATTAGGCCTGCAGCTATCATAAAGCCAGGTGCAATACACTATAACACACGACAAGGCACTAGTTAAACGCCCTGGCCGGCTAAGCCGGCTGACTAAAGACCAAGTTAAGGACCTTAAGGCGTTTATCACAGCAAGCCAGGAGAATCGGTTAATGCCATTCAGCAAGCTTCCAGCTGCCCTTGGTTAGGATATGGGTGTATACTATATCCGTCACGCGTTACAGAAGCTAGGCTATTAACGCCACGTCGCCTGGGTCAAGCCACCTATTAGCAAGAAGAATCGGCAGCTTCAGCTGGCCTAGGCCCTTAAACATCATGACTAGACTCTAGCATAATAGAGTCAGATCCTATAGACTAATAAGACCTAGGTGTCTCCTGGCATCTACAAACGCGTCTAGGTCACCAGGAAGGCTGGCGAAGAGCTTAACCCGACCTGTATTATTAAACAGATAAGGAAGAAGGGTGGTTAGATGTTCTAGGGTTATGTATCTAGTAGCGCGGATAAAGGGCCCTGCCTCTTTTAGGAGAAGGAATAGGGTTCTATCACGAAGGCTAGCTATTACAATTAGATCATGCCTCTTATCTACAGCTAGATTTAGCTTTATCTAGACCACCAGCTAATACAAGATAACGCATCTGCCCACACTGCCCAAGATACCCTTAACAAACTTGCAGAACGCGGTATTTACGTTATTTCATGGCCGCCTTTCAGCCCCGACCTTAACCCTATTAAACACATGTAGAATTAGATGAAAGACTGGATATAAAAGCACTACCCGCAAGAGACTATAACTTACAATCAGCTGCGGGCTGTAGTTAAGGAGGCTTAGGAAGCTATACCGGTAGAATTCCTACAGGATCTCATAGCATTAATGCCAGCCCGTTACGAGGCTGTGATAGCTGCAAACAGGCTGCATATAAAATACTAGCAGATTGTTGTTTTCCTGACGCGTAAGAAACACGTTACAATATAAAGGACCCCCTGCCCTAGCCCCTGTTACAGCCCCTGTAGCTACATCCCCCCTGTTTACCAATTCCGGGTCCTACGTTATACCTCGCGTGGTACTTTGGGTAGACACATGCAGGTACTTTGGATAGAGGGACGCCTCCCTGGACGTTTGTCTGCTGCTGAAGAAGAGCACTAGTTTCCCACGCGATCATCTCCTCTCCTATCTTGCTCGGTACCAGCAGAGGGATTCCAAGAAACGTGCTTTTTCACCGCTTCGTTTTGCACTAGCGATGGCTGTGCGTCTTGGGGAGGAATCGGGGCCCAGCCATTCTAGAAGAAAGGAATTGCGGAGAAGGCGGGTGACGTTTGGTAAGTGGTAATGGTCAATACAAAGGCATTGAATGACATTCTGTGATGGATTGGTGTCGGGACGTTGAGTACGTCGATGAGTGGGTGAGATCGGATTCAGGTTGACAGAAATGGTCAGGATGTGACGATAATAGTCCTTTGACCTGCGCACAATTAGACTCAAAGGAAATACAGGACTGTAGTACCGGGAACGACAGTTATGACAGCTGATTTTCCCACTTTTGTTTCTCGCATGGCGATATGATTGTGGATATAATCAATTTTACCTGGATATGTAGAGCAACCTGCTTTCAAACGTCGTTGCCGGGTAGTCCATGATGCTGCGGCACTGACACATTCCAAAAACGTAAGGTATCATTGCCTTGCTGCAAATCATTTCACATCATCTCCGGTCGCATCAGATGCATGTTGGGACCGTCATCCGTCGTCGTGGCTGTCCGATGTAGGACTGATGCTACCTCTCGGCACTTGAACTCCACACCATCTTTGCATGAGCCTTGTAGGATCGAATAGGTAATATATTTCGAAATTCAGTGTTACAGGTATCGCTCTATAATAATATGGTTCCGGGCTCGTCGAAGAAAAATAAGACAAGAAAACATCTCGCTGTCAAGGCACACATATAACTGCACAATCCCTCGAGATGGAAAAGGGCTTCGCAAACATGACGACTGCGAAGAGACTCACAAAGAAGAGAAAGAATGGAAAGGAAGCAACACAGCAAAGTAAGCCAAGTGCAAGACAAAAAAACATTATCAGGGTCTAAATCAAAGAACAAATGAAAATGAATGGGCCAAAAAAAGAAGTCTTTATGGGGTATCCTCATCGCGCTTTAAGTCAACCTTGTATATCCCGTCATGCCCTTTCACACCAAACCCGTGAAATGCCAACTTTGATGAATTGACCCGCTTGACGCCGCCGTTCCCTTTCACCCACAAAATAATACTGCCGTGTGTGTCCCTTTTGTGTGTGTTTGAGTGAGTGTGAAATGTAGGTGTGTAAAGACAAAGAAATAATGAGTGTTGTGAACGAGAGAGCCCTCTTAATCATTAGACCGCGTAGACGACGTGGCTCTGCTCTTGCCCGTCTCCTTGAGAATGCGAGCCTCCTCGAGGGCCTCCCTCCTGGCAAACTCGTCCAGGAGCTTGTGAGCCGTCTCGAGGGGCAGTTCGGCAATCATGGCGCTGAGCTCCTGCAGGAGAGTTAGCATGTTTCATGGTACGAGAGAAGAAGAAAAAGGCTATACCTTTGGAAACACAGCCGAGGGATGGTACTTGAACTCCTCCATCATTCTGTTGAGGCGAAGCACCTGCTTCCACGGCACAATCACGTCACCGATGAGGAAGGTCGGGAAGCGCGCCAGGGCAATCTCCTCGAGGATCCAGCGGCGCTGAAAGTACTGGCGCGTCATGAAGTCGTTGCAGCCAACCCAGTGCGGCATCATGAAGGGGATCTCGCCTCCCGGACCCGGGGCCCAAATGTGGGTGATGGACTGGGCCCAGCGGTGCGTGGGCGAGTAGTCCTCGGGGTGCTCCTCGCGGTCACCCGGGTCGCCCCAGCGGGCGGGCATGGCGTCCTCGATCTCGGCCAGCGTCATCATGGCGACGTCGGTGTGCTCGGCCTTGTCGCCCAGCCAGCCGATGACCAGCTCGGCCGCCTTGTAGATGAGGCGCATGTCGAGCGTCTGGCGCTGGCGCTCCACCTCGTCGACCTGGTTGATGCACACGAGGTCGACCCAGACGCGCAGGGCGCGCGCCTCGAGCTCGCCGCGCTGCGTGCCGCTGACGCCAAAGAGCTGGCGCAGCCATCGCGGCGCGCCGTGCGGGCGCCGGGCCGGCGTGCGCTGGAACCGCCGCGAGATGGTCGGGTAGAAGACGGCGCGGATGTTCTTGATGGCCGCCGCCAGGTGCGTCGTGATGCTGACGGGCTGGCCCGAGATGTAGATGCGCTCCGTGTCGTTGGCGTCGCCGTACAGCGACGACAGCGCGATGAACTCGGGCTCGTCCGTCAGCCGCACCGTCACCAGCCTGCACTCGACCGGGTCGTTGAGGTTGCGAGCCGACTGGATCTCCAGCAGCCGCACTTCGCGCTTCGACGAGTCGAGGCGCCGATATGGAATGCTCATCCTGAGGAAGAAGAGGAGGCGGGGACAAGGGGGGGGCGAGTGTGTGTGGAGGAGAGGTCAATAAGTCAGATTAGGGAAGTGTGTTCCAAGCAAAAGAGTCAAAAGGAGGGCAATCAATATGCAGAGTCGTATGACCGAAACTGGACTCCGGGGCCGTGAACGAAAACAAATGCCGCGAGGGAACCACTTTCTAGAGAGAAAACACGGCCCAAGTCTGGAGTCTCTCTCTCTCTTTCTCGCTCAATCGTTCGACTTTTCTCTCGTCTCTCGCCTCTTCGGGGTGGGAAGCGGCAGGGGTGGCGACAGGTACGGGATCAGGAACTGCAGGACGCATCAGCTCGCACCCAACGCAAAGAGCAGGACGCCCGGCGTTTATACCAAGAGTGTCCGAAAAATGTGAGAGGCACAGCCCAGGACAGGGCATCGCGCCGTCGGCTCTCATATTTTCCAAATGCCGCCCTTTTCTCAAGCCGTCTTCCGACCAGGGGGGAGGGGGTTGCCGAGCGAGATGGGGGGGGGGATGATGATGAGGAGGAGGGGGCCAGCGCAGCGCGAGGCATGGAGATGCCCGGCTGGGACCTTGTCACACGTGTCGACAATCTTACCTCGAGGAACCCGTTTAGAACATTAGCCAAGGGACGGACCGCTCATCCAAATCTACCCAAGCTGGGCTTCTCTAGGCTGCGGCCGCCTCAAACGTGAGCCCATTGCCCGCTACCCGGTTGGTAAAGGGGGGGACCTTGCTTGGGCTTGGGGCCCTACCTGTACTGCATTCTACTGACAGTTGGTATACCCGGGCACAACAGGCACGCAAGCACGCAGATTGAACGATGTCTATTATTACAGCGCTGAAGCACGAAGCTGCAGTCATTGTACCAACGACCTACTGCAAGATTGTGGCCTTGGAATGAGACTGGCAGAACGTCTTGTCGAGCAGTGGCAGCGTGTGCCTGAGAAGTCGGTTTATATGCAAGGGGCAGTACTACGTTGTTGCGGACGTACGTAACACGAAATATGACATGTGAGCGGCGCCGTAATCCCTAGGACAGGCTGGTTGCCATGTTGGCCCACGGCTCAGTGCTAGGCCGTCTGAGTGGCCCATTGAAATACGGAGCTCTCCTCCGGGCTTGCTTGCCAGACGCTTGGGATATTCGCGTATCCTTGCCAGCTGAAGTGCTGGCCGTGGTCCATATGCTCGCAAAAAGCAAACAATACTGGTTTTGTATCAGTTCAAGCTATCCAGCAGCGAATCCCTGCGTCTCGCACATGCAACGACGTTCGATAACTGCTGGTTAGTAGCGTCTAGCGATAACTAGTGCGCCTCCTCCTTCTTACGAGCGAGAGATGAAAAGGATTCCTGCCATTGCTCTTTGCTTCTTTCTCCTTCGTCCTGCTTGCGTGTGTTCGCTTCTCTCTGTGTCTCTGCTTCTGCCTCATTCTCCGTCTCTCGCTCAAGAGACTTGTCAGTTTCGCTCGCCAAATCCCTGGTATTCCATCACCTGGCTAGCAAGGCGAAGCCCTCACTTTTGAGGCCCTCCACTTCGGCGGATGCAACTAGCCTCTCATCAATTTGCGGCGCGGCTTTTGCGCGGCTACCCTCGCAACTCCCTGTCACGGGCAAGGTATGGAAAAGCTTTGTAATATCTCTTCGTGCTGCAAAGTACATACAAGCTCTCTGTATTAGTATTACTCTCGGTTCGCCGTCCCATGGACGTCCCCAAGCGCCCGCGAGTCGGCCAGCCCTAAAGCCCGTACTTGTATGTGCAGAGAGCTGCCGTATTTCGCACTTGCGAGATGTGCTGTCAATGGCATGCCCCTCCCTCTCTCTGGCGACATGCATGGAAGACGGGAAGCGAAGAAATGGAAACAAGAGAACCAACAAGACGGAAGAGGGCACACACGGCAACCCTGGACAGCTCCTATCTGGCGCATGTCTGTGGTGCACGCCCCAGAGCGGGGAGAGGAGAGTTGACAGGGGGGGAGGGTTTGTCCTCGCTCCCATTGGCGTTGACAGCCGAACTGACAAAGTCCTGGACGAGTATCTTCACCGTACCTTACTGTACCTGTACTGTTCTATGTATGGTGCACACACACGTTCTTCTGCATGCGAGCCAGAGGAAGAGTGCCCCAGTGCCACCGCCGCCTCTCCCGTGGTATGACCCAATCCCTCTTGCAGCGGCAAATACCAGCCCCCTGGGCCGTTGCCGGAGGTGTCACGAGCGTGTCATTTCCCTCTACAGGCCACCCAAGAGCACTCCCCCTGTCCAGTGTTCCCCTGTCTGCGGAACCCCGGATAGCCCCAATTGCCAGGCGAGCTTGGCGCGCTTGGTCCTTGGTCTGTGTAACCAGCTCGCGGGACCTCCACCCTCCACCAGCGTCAATTGACAGGTCGAGCCGGCGTATCTTTGGGACAAGCTAGTTCGGACGTCGGAGGGGGAAAGACAGCACTTTTGCCTGTTGAGCCGACTCTCCAAGGTAACGAATCAGTGGGATGGAGAAAGGAAGAGAGACTTGTCATGTATGTACGAGTAGTACTGCCAGTAGTAGGCCCGAGGCCCTGTCTCTGCAGCCCGTCGAAGCCAGAAAAAACAGGAAAATGGACTTGGTAGTGGCAATTCCTGCTTGAGGGCTAACGAACATGAGGAAAGGTTGAACGGTAGAGTGAACACGTGCTGGGTATGGCGAGATAACGCTCGCCGTCGCATCGGGCACGTCTTGGACATACTAGGCGTGCTTGTAATACTAGTCGATATGAGCCTTCCGACGAGGGCAGGATATTTCGAGACGAGGACTGTTCTCTCTTCAGATGACGTATGCTTATTCAATAACATGCCTTGCTTCTACAGATCCGATTCAATGCATTGATACGGAGCAGTTCCAGGACCAAGCTCATGCCAGATTAATGGGCAAAAAGCCGTCAGCATGTATGTACTCCGGACACACACATGAAGAGCTAAGATCGTGAAAGGGGGACCTGTTCGTCCCACAACGAGAATTATGGAGAGGGCAGTTGAACGGGCGGATACTAGACTAGTGTCCTGGGGCTGAAGATCCTTTCTGATGAGGGCAGGAAGAGGACTTGCACTACAGACGAGCATCGTGTACTACTGAGACTCTCACTGCCGCGTTTTCCAGTCTTCTCAAGTGCCATGACGGCGGACGCAGGCATGTATCAACGGGGTTAGCAACGTGAGCTACGCCGGCCATAGCTTGGGAATCCTTGCCCAGGGCGTAAGCCCATTGACAGGCGGACACAAAGGTGCCAGAGCAGAAGGCGTTCATTGCCAAGGGTTGAGGGTATGTACGAGTATGTCTAGCTCATGATACCTCAGGGACCACGGGGACCACAAGGAGGGACCCCCCCTTTTAAAGAGCTCACAGATACTTGCTAGTCATTATCCGTATACCGTAGCATCAGCGGCCACTTACTTGGCCGAGAATGGTAGGGGAAGAGTCAGAGAGGCCAGAGAAAGGCACGATATCTGCCTCATGGCGCCCCAGTTCGTCCGGGCTCATCCCCCACAACTCGTTTCCCGATTGGAAAGCATGGCCGAAGTGAGAGAGGAGACAAGAGAGATGCACAAATAAATTAGCAGTCTGACCAACAGCCTCAAATCATGACAAGCAGACGTGGAACGTGGTTGCAGCGATGCGACGTTGAGCGTCTCCATTCCTCTCGGTGACAAGACGTCGGCGGCCGGCATCTCCCGGAGGAAGCGCGGTGAAGGGGACTCCCTTTTGGCCGCCATCTTTTTTTTTTGTCTGGAGCACAGCTCGAAGGATTCACATGACAGCTCATCAGGGTCAAATAGCCGCTGGTTCATGAAGTCATTCTTTCTCCTTAATAGGCTTGATAGGCTCGAGACGGCCCAATAGAGAGAGGTATCCGAGCTTTTGATAGACAAGTCTCTTCGCCCTTCGCTGTGTCCGTTTACCCACTGCAGACCGACGCAACTAAGTGGGCAAAAGTGGGCAGATAGATGCCCCGTTGACGGCTCGGCACTCTTTGGTAGAACTGGGAACGTGGGTTCCGCCGAGCATCTGGGACAATCACACCCCCAAAGCAGAGAGGGCAGGCCCAGATACGATGAGCACGAGCCCGGCGGCTTTGTCATGATACCACCCAGGCTGCTGCAGAAAAGTGATACCATGAGATTACATACGACATCAATAATGATACAACGTATGGCAAAAAACCAGCTAACAACCAACAACATAAGCTAACAGACCTTCCCAATCCACAATTCTACGCGAACGAGGGCATGTCCCCTTGACGCTCTCGCGGCCAAGGGGGCTCGATCCGGAAAGCCGCCTGGCTGACTGACTCTTTCACCTCATGTTGTGCAACTGATCACGTATCATGTAATATCCCGGAGCCAACGGAGCCAACGGGCTCGAGAGCGGACGCTATGAATAAAGATCCAAGGTTTCCCCCCGTCTGGTGCGTTTCAAATCGTCTTTAGTCTTGAGTCTATCCTCATCATCAGCTCAAGCGAGAGTCGTGCTTCTTTGCCTTTTTGCTGCCATCCTTGAAACTTGCCTTGCTTTTTTGGGGCCACCTCATATCAGATCTCTGTTGTGATTCCCACAAGCCTAGTGTCTCACTACCCTCTCGCCAGCAACCCGCGCTTGTTACGAATAATACGGAACAAGATGGTCTTCTCCCGGAAAAGCCACGCCAAAGATGCCTCGTGCCACACCGCCGCCGCCTCCGCGTGCCGCCGGGTCGTCAACTCGCTGAAGCGGTTCCTCCCCAAGAAGATTGTCCGGTCACGGCAGTCGAAGAAGGACCTGGCCCCGGAGCCCGAGAAGCTGGCCGCCCAAGTGGGACCCATCTGCTCTGACATGCTCAAGCAGCTCAAGTATCCCGGGGCGCCCAAGCTGAAGGCTGAGGCGGTCGAGGGCTTGCTTGCCTATATGCACAAGCGAGCCGTTGAGTTTGACGTGCCGCTCAACACCCCCATTTCTGCAAAGGGGTTCCGTCTTGGCTATGCTGAGGGATTGGTGAGTTTCAGAAACCCTTTTTTTTTTTTTTTTTACCTTGCCTTTTCTAGAAAGCTTCCCCTTCCTGAGTGGCTCAAGGCCTTCTCTCTTTGGGTCCTAGGTGGCTGGACTAGCGTGCCATAAGTTGTAGCAAAGCTATAGTATTAGTTGGCTAACTCATGATTCAATACACAGCTGGCTCACCCCAACCATCCCGTGCAAGTCCAGGGGTATGTCGGCTTGTTCACGTGGCTCGTCGTCCAGTACGACGACATTGTCGGCCAGGGCAACGTCGCCGGCAACGAGATGCTTGAGGACTCCCTAAAGTTCCACGCGCGCTTCTTCCGGGGAGAGCCCCAGGGCAACAACCTGCTCGAGGGCATTGCCATCCTGCTGCGCGAGGCCGACGACCACTTTGACACGGTCATGGCCAACATGCTGCACATCTCCGTGCTCAAGTTCCTGTCCAGCAACCTGCTGGAGCGCCACGACGGCTTCCAGAACATGAAGGTCACGCGAGCCGGCATCAAGTTCCCGGACTTTTACAGGGACATGTCCGGCATGAACGTGGCGTATGCCGTCTTCTGCTACCCCAAGGCCCAGTATCCCGATGCCGCGGCTTACCTCGAGGCGATCCCCGACATGGCCCGGTTCATTGACATTTCGAATGACGTCCTCTCGTGAGTTACTCATCTACAAGCCGCTGTATTCCGGAAAACCCCGTGACTAACCGACTCCTTCTCCTGTACAGATTCTATAAGGAGGAAGTGGGCGGTGATACCCGCAACTATCTCCATAACCGCGCCGACACCACCGGCAAGCCCATCCTCGAGGTCCTCGAAGAGGTCAGCAAGGAGACGATGGACTCCGCAAAGCGGGTTGAACAGATCCTCAAGGGCAGGGGTGTTTACGAGCAGTCCTGGCAGGACAGCGTCCGGGGCTACATGGCCATGCACACGACAAACCCCCGATACAAGATGAGCGACATGGGGTTGGGCGAGGAGCATCCCCTGGCTCCGTTTGAGCACAAGATTGGAGAGTTCTTTGACCGAGTCAACAACGCATAATGAACGAAAACGAGCTCGAAAGGGTAAACAGAATATGAAATGATGATGGAAACGGCCAAGTATTGCATCCCATGGCGCATCTGCATTTTGTCTGCATCTGGGGGACGAGGGGTGAGACTCGGACGACTTTCAGTCCATGTGAGCATGATTTTCTTTTTGTCTTTCTTTTCTTGCTGTCTTGATTTTTTTTCCCTCTTATTCTCCCGTGCCGCTGGGCAAGGCGTTGTTGGCTGCACTGTAACGTGGAACGAACGAACTTACGATATAACTGATTTTACATGTTCTTTTTTAATACCATCTTTGATAGTTATACATACCCTCTTTAGGTAGTTACTGGAAATAGAATCGTTATGCAGCTCTACTTGAACCTTCTCCCTTCCATTCCTTGACCTACGCATTTGTTCGTGCGACCTTGTGAGGCTGATTTCGATCATTACGAGTGCTGTCGTGCCATGTTCCCCCGATATGTCATCCCATTGCAGCTCCATTGATCGATATGACGCTGCATAGCTACGCGCGTGTGAAACCCGCTCCTCCGCGCCCCAGCTGTTTTCTCAGCAGGCAATCCATGTCGATATGCACAAATGAGGCCAGAATTGCTGCCGGCTTTGTTCCAGAGTAAGCCGCGGCAGTCGGGATGCCGTGGTGCGATGCTACCTCAGATTGCCTGTTTTTTTTTTCCCTGGGCCATTTGCATGGGTGGCGAGCTTCTGAGTGGATGTGCGTGCCTCTGCCCATTTTTTCCCCCGTTTTTTTTCTTTTCCTTCCTTTTTCTTCTCTCCTTCTTGTTCTTTTCTCTTTTTTGACTCAACAGGGGTATTTTCCAACGGCTCAAGAAACGGTTTTTACTACGTTATTCCCATGGGATAGAAGAGCCGGTTTGCGTAGTTGGCAGGGGTCTTTTTGGCAGGACTTGGTTGGAGAGAAAGAGGAATTTAATCAACGACCCCTGTGCCCCCCTTGCAGAAAGACATGGGGCTGTTCATGTGCGAGTACGGATATGTATGTACTGTATGCCCATGTACGAAATATGTTGGTAACAGGGTCTACCGCAATATGAGCGGAGACTCTGATTCTTTCGCTTCTTTGTGACATTCTCTCGCAGGGCTAGATAGGGGCTGGACCACCCGAAATATGGAGTACTGTTGTACTACTGCTGCGTCGTCTGCCTGCCTCTTCCTCAAGAAGGTGGTCGTAGTATTAGCGAGGCGTCTGTGTGTCTACCATCTCCACAGTGCTGCGCTTCGCTAATGAGCAAGTTTACGAGAGCAAACAAGACAGCGAGGCTGGAAAGAGACTGGAGGCTGAGGATGGGATTCGTCTGCAAGAGCTCACGGCGAGCCCGGGATCGGCATACGTTGACTGGTCTGTGTAGCGAGCGACTTGGGGGACAATGTCCAGCGGGCGTGTCGAGGCTGTTGTTTAAGCTCTCGTTACCTGTTGTGACAGAGGAGAGAGCCAAGGGGGTACAAAGGGGGGAAGAGTCTTTTTTGCTTCCTTCTCTGTTTCTGTGCGTCTTTTCGTCCAAGCTCTGGTTCGCTTCCGGCAGCTCAAGCGGTTTCGGCTGGGGGGACTCAAACCTGGTTGTCAGCCCTTCAGCTGTACGACTTCTAGAAAGATTTGCATGAACAATTGCCGCTTTGCTTCGCTTGATGGCTCAGCAGCGGGTAGTTCCTTGAATGGGAGCTCGATCAGACGCTATATGCCAAGGAAGAATGAGCGGGATGGAACCGCTAAAATCATAGGAATAAGCAGACCTCGCCAGCCTCCATCCTCGGGTTGTGGGGTGGGCTCTAGATGACCTGATCCCGGGATGAAGTCCGGAGAAAGTAAGGGAAGAGCACTCCCGGGATCCCTTCGTTATGCGGAGGAGTGGGCATCGCGGCATGAAAGCGGCCCTCCATAACCGCGTGGCATCAGATGTACTTGTATGTATGTGACGGAATCGTGGAATCTCACTCCCTCTTCGTCATGCCTCAGAGAGGGTCGTGATGAGGCTAAAGCTGTGCCTAAGGCTTAGCTTTTTCATGCAACTGGGCCTTTTATGCCCATCCATCTGCATCTCATCCCGATCTGCCACATGTTTTCGCTCCGCAACGCATGAAGCGGGCTCGCGAGGCAATCTGGCATATTGCTTTTTGGGCTGCAGATTTGCCATGTGCGTGCCATGAAATCAATGCACATCTTTCTTGGAAGCACAAGTATTCCTTAGTCAGAATTATCACTTAATTACGGTGTCCATGCGTCGTTCATGTCCTTCCACCAATGGATCGCCCGGCAGGTTGCAGCAACTCCGACGTGCAGGCCTCGAAGTGCCGGCCGGGTCATCCTCGCTCAGTCAACAAGGCCATGAGACGCCGGCAGATGAAGCGATGATCCTTTTCCTGAATCGGGGGCAAGTTTTGGGAAGTCGAGATTCCAATAAGCACTGTATTGTTCGTACCTTGTGGTAGGTATGGCGCTTCAGCCTCCTGGCGATGTAGCAAGGGGGAAGTCTGCCTTGCGGCCTGATGTGGAAAGTTGGTGCGAATGCAACAGCAGGATCCTCAAATTGAATGCTCATATTCGTCCATTTCCTTACGGAGCTCTTTGATCCCGTGGTAGCTCACAACGTTGCAGCAAGTCCGATTGCATGGTTCATCACGGCGGTTGACATAGCTATACGGCATCGAGGATGCCTTGATGATGAAACCCGAGCCATTGATAGCGTCTATAGGGACGGATCTTTAAAACGATGTAGAAAGCGAACTACATAGGAAGAAGCTCTGATGAAGGAATTGAGGCCATGCAATTCGTTGTCACAATTATATGTGGTGTCTAGCAGGTACAGCTGCAGAACGTCCTATCCCGGTTATTACAGGTTAGGGCTTGTTAGCTGGAATCCTTTTGTACAACCGCCCAGTCTCTATCGTCCTTACAATGCCATTGAACTTTCGAGGTCCATACGCATCATTCGGGTATCCAGGTCGGTACAACGCTACACTTGCCTTGCGGCGTCGGCGCTGTATGAGCCTGTCGTCGCGTTCCTTTTGAACTGGTTCACCTTGGCGGGCTTCACTTAACTCACCACCGGTGAACCCACGTTGTACCTTAACGACCAACACGGGTCTGGTTACTAGTACCTGTCTGCCAGCTTCACAAGAACTAAGACCGTCATCTAAGTGCAGATGATTCATGTCATGACCGTATTCATTTATACTGAGTGTGACTCAAGTCTTGAACTGAAACCATATGAACCAAGCGATATGCCAAATCTAATTCATTCATGCCTTCTTCGGGCGGTTCGCCTCGATATAAGCCGAAATATTCGGACGCGCCTCAAAGGTCTCACGGAACTTTTGCACCACTTTAGGAAGCTCAGCCTATTGTGTATCATTAGTAACGAATGGAATCGGTAGAATCAAACTATATGCAAGAGACACTCACTGGCAAAGTGCCGGTTCGCTCGTCGTTATCGATGGACTGATAGACGGCAAAGTCAGCGTAGGTGATTTTATCCCCAAGAAGATACGGGCCGTTGTTGGCAGAGTAGTACTGCGAGATGACATTGTAGTATTCGGGCACAATGTTGTTCCTGTATTCGTCTGTGACGCCCTTGAGGCTTGCCACCCATTGAGTCTATATATCATCTGTTAGGATCTTTCGATGAAAAGACGATGAAGAAGAGCTATCGGATTGACTTACCCTCCAGTCATTATAAACATCGGCAACGGCATCGACCTGAAACTTTTCATAGTTTGTCTCGCCGTCATAGCGGCCGAGATCTCTCGCCAGGTATCTCAAAATCGAGATGTGCTGTAGCGACTTATGTTACCTTGTAGGCTCATATTGATTGCGATGGTCGGGCAACTGACTTGGTTGAGAGTGAGGCCGTGGATCAAGAGCGCAGGCACCTTGCCGGTTCGGCTGATGCCTTGTTCCTTGAGCTTTGCGCTCGTCGCGGGCCAGGTGGCGTCGTAAGGGTGTCGGACATCGTTGAACTCAATGCCGGCATCTCTCAGGAACAGGCTGGTATTTGGGTCAGTATGATAGTTTACAGTGGAGATTTGTCTGAATGAAACCGGTTGTGGGTGAGCTGCCAATAGTGGCGTGAGGCTTACCGGACAACTTCGCCGCGACCCAGTCGACCAATGTCGAGGTAGTGGAGGGTGGGAATAGACTCATCAGCCATTGTGTAGTTCTGCTGATGAAACTCAAGACGAAACGATGCGAGGTTCTCTATCTTGGAACAAAAATCTAGGGACCTTGCTCCGACTCCTCAAGCTAAATCTTCGAAAGGTGCTCTTGAATGCTGAACGAGAGCCTGCCGCCATGGACAGATCAAACGCGGCTTTATAGCAAATTTCCACTGATTCCTACGAACGGCCAAGGTAGCATTCGCATCCTCTCCCCCCTTCAGAAGACCATGGACATATCGTAAGCAGTCGACCACCTGCCTTGCCCCCCTTCGCGGTCTGCGGCTCAAGTCCGACGTGTAAACAGTAGACGAGCTTCATACGACCGAGTCTGCGAACGCCCTCCGCGAAGGAACAGCCTGAGTGGGTGTTTGGACTGTGAGCTTTCTCAGTTTTGGGAAAAGGAAGACGGGAGATGCGCCGCGCTTATGCACGGATGGCCTAATCTGGCCAGTAGATGGTGTTGACTGACGTCGCCGGGCGAAGGAGTCGTTGCCCGGTTGCCCGGTTGCCCGGCTGCTTAGCTCTTGCAGCTCAAGCTATTGGACGCCCTTCTGTCGTTAGAGCCTGTATGGTTCAGGCACGAGCCTGGATATGTGGATAGTTGACGACGGTTCTGCCGTTAGTGCTGGGTGTTGGTGGCAGCTTATGAGGAAGAAGAAGAATAGATTTGGAACTGTGGCTTGGCGGTCGAGTGGCAGTGAGCCTGATATCGCGTCGCTGGTTTGAGATCCTCTTACAGAATACGGGCTATGATTCCAACGATTCCAGTTGTGGCGCAGCTGACATCAAGGCTGTGAACTGCATACAAAGGGGAAATCTGGTCTAAGTGCTGACAGCTCCTCGCTTGGCCCTACACTGTAATCTTCCCAGTGATGACAAATCTTTGACAGGCTCGCTGTAAGCTGACGAGACAAGCTGGAGATGATCTCTCAAACGGCTGGAATAACTGGCCAGCTTGGCTCCAATGCCCCCGTCTTACCAATGGATTGATAATAGCGTATATAGGACCCTGTCCCACGGGGCCGCAACCCGTGATGCTGCCCGAGATGTTTCCTCAACGCGAACTGCGCGTCATTCATCACTATCATCATCATAGTCACTGTTGCAGAGCAAAGTAGACGCGTACAAAGGCCGGCCAGTTCACCGCCATGCCATCCAATGGCCTCTTCCATGGTCGACCGCAAAGCTGCCGCTGCAGACTTTCTCCCCCCTGAAACAATCACAAACATGCCGAGTCGCAATCATAACCGTCCGCCATCTGACCAAGTAGCGGAGCGAAAAGTTCGACAGGCCATTGAAGAAGCGGCATCGCGGAACACGCAGCTCCTGGGCGAGCTCGAGGCCACGGCTCACGCGCCGGGGCTGTTTAATAACAACCAGATCAAGATTGAGCATGTCGACAAGCGGCTGGCGGATCTCGAGCCCGAGGTGCAGGAGGCTATTGCCGCGGCAAACCAGCAGCTCAAGCAGCACAAGAGCTACAGGGACTCGGTGGCCAAGAAGTTTGTCTATACCGTGTTGAAGAAGAAGGGCGCCTTTGATGAGAAGGCTATGCGGGAAGAGAAGGCGTATCACGAGGTGCTCGAGAAACGGCACAAGGCCGAGGCCAAGCTGAACGAACTCAAGGCCGATAAGGCGGCGCTGGCTATCGAGACGAAGGAGCTGGAAGAGTTGGTGGAGCGACACGGTGCCGCACATAAGGCGATTGATGGCCTTTATTCGAAGATATTCGATGGTCCGACGGCGGGCTTTGCGGACGAAGACGAGCAGGAGGAGGCGCACAAGCTGGCCAAGTTGGCGCTTCAGGAGAGGACCGAGGCACTCAAGGCGGCCGTCCGAGGCGTCAAGGCCGCTCAAGCAGTCAAAGTAGCCATCGAGAGAGCCCTGTTTGAGAAGCAACGCGCCAGCTTCGAGAATCATTCAGACATTTTCTCCCAGCGCGGCGTCCAGACAATCCTAAAACGCTGCGTCGCTTACATCAACCGCGGCCTTGAACTCAGCGACGAAGCCGTCGAGGCCATTCAGGCAACTCCCGGACCGGACCTGACACAAGCCAAGAAGTCTCTCGACGGGCTCTTCATCGCGGCCAGAGCGGTAGCGCAGGAACGATACCACAGCAAATCGCAAAACGCCGAGCTGATAGAAAGACTCGGGTTCACACTTACGAAAGCACTCGATGCCCAGAAGAAGTACGTCGATGCCATGAAGAAGGTCAGCGAGTCGCGGAGAGAATCCATTCGAAGGACCGCAAGGGCGCTGGAGGACGAGCGACGAGCCCTGCAGCAGATCCGACAAAGCGCCTTCGAGACGACCGTCGGCTTCGGTGCCGCAGCTCCTGCGTACCACGAGTGCTGCGATCGAGCTCCGGGCTTTGAGCATGATTCTCACCAGCAATCGGCGTCGATTGTGGAGCCGGTTGTCACGGAGCTTCCGGAGGATGCGGAGCCCCCCCCCTGATTACATGTATTATGAGGACGGCATAGCGAGGCCGAAGCAGATGGAAGCGGAACCGGGATCCAACCCCCAGAATCGTGTTTCTCAGCTCGGGGGCGTGGTAACTCAGGCTAATCCTCAAGATTTGCCAGAGGTTACCTAAGTCGAATTGAAGTGAGAATGTTTGCTTGGGTAGCTTGATATGGGGACTTGTTCGATACGCGAGATTTGATGATTTACTTCAGCGCCTGCTGTGTTGTGATGCTTCTTTTCTGTCTTTCTATCTTTCTTCGTCTTTCCTTTATACGGGAAGGGGACAACATCTGAATACCCCGGACTATGGAGTTTTGTTGTTCATTGGATCATACCTGATATTAGTAGTTTTGTGAATATTAACAAAGGCCAAACTATATACATTCTGTCTAATAACATCTGATGGGGAATTTCCCCAACGTTTGATGGAAGTAAGGAGTTGTCTTTCCAGTTTCAAAACTTCGCTGTTGTAAGACTAACAGTGACAATCTCGGAACTTCACCTGTTACATCCTTCAATAGAACGAGCTCAGTCACATCTGAAGACGGCGCGGATCAGACGACCCTGCGTCGATCAAGCTTTGTCAATTGCCAAGGCTGTTCAGTTGGGCCGCCTCGGCAACTATGATCCAGTCGAGAGCAGAAGCGCCTGGTTCCTTTCTCTTACTGTCACTGACGTTGCCTCTAGTGTTGGCGCTGCCACTAGGGGGACTGGCCATGAGGGTAGACGCGTCTAGGTACGGTTGCGCCTGGCGAGTATGGGGTTGGCAGACCGTGGCGCCTACAGATGCGTTTCTTAGATTGGGAGTTCCGGAGATTGTTGAAGGCTGAAGTACATGCCTCTAATGGATAGAGCCTGTTCTGATGCCTCTATCAGGGCGCTGAGTCAATAGTTTGTCTAGGTAGAAGCAAGGGCTCTTCTCTGCAATCGATGGCTCTTTTGTTACCTGCAGAACTTGCCGTCTCGTCATTCGTAGCCCAGCCGCACAGGAACCAAATACCTAGATCAGAAAGCCAAGATCGATGCCCTGGTAACCCCGCGTTCGTAATGGTGGTGTCCCTGTCACCTGTAAGCAGATCGATCTTGATTATCGCCTGCCAGATTCAGCGTCGCGTAAGCTGATCCGAGATGCTTCACAACCAGAACCGACATGGATTGTTCAGCTTTGGCGACGATTGAAGGCTTAGATGCCGAATACAATTTTCTATTCCTTATAGAATTACATTAAAATTTAAGAGGAGCTTGTAAATATTCCGACTGTCATCGCTTGCATTCCCGTCACCGTCACCCAATCAGTGGTCAAGGTTCCTCAATCCGAACATCCTCAGTCCAGCTCCCCCTGGGCTGCGCATACAACTCCCACGCCTGCCTCGCAATATACCTCGCATTCAAAAACTTCTTATGATCAAAGACATATCCCGCCACGCTCAACAACGCAACATGCACCCCCCGGGGCTCAAACTCCATCCTCAACGACCTCGTAAAGTTCTTCTGTGCAGCTTTTGAAACAGACAACGAAACGAGATCCGTCTCAGGCGCCTCAGGCAAGTGCGAGCTCGTCACAATGAGCGTAGGCTGCGCCGAAGCATCCCTCTCCGCCAGGGCAACGAGCTGCGGCATGGCCCATCTGGAGAGGTTGTTGAGCGCAATGGTGGAGATCTGAAAGTCGTGGATGAGTTCGTCGTCTGTGACCTCGAGGTGGCGTGACTGGGAGACGATGGCGGCGTTGTAGAGGACGACTTCGATGGTGCCGAGGTCTTGGCTGATTTGCTTCAGGGTTGCGGTGAATTGCGCTGGGTCGATTACGTCGGTTGAGTATGTCTTTACGGTGATGCTGCTGTTGGCAGCGCTCTTGATGGATTCTGCGTCCTTGTCTAGCTGGGTGGGATTCCGGGCGACGAGGGCGATCTTGTTGAACTTGTTGGCGGCGAAGACGGCGGCCGTGTTGGTGCCTATGCCGGGGCCTGAGCCGATGATGACGATGGCGTTATCAGATCGAGGAGGCATTGTGTTTATAAGTGTTAATTGTCGAGCAAGTTGATGGGTTATGTACAAGTATCGAGGATGATTGCTGTTATAGAGGTTGTTGAATTGTTTCTATGATGTTCTTGTATTCTGCTGAAGCAAGCTCCTCATCCAAACAGGCGACGCATCGTTTCTACTTTATCCCGGATCCCATTTCCTTCAACTCTTCGCCTTCACTTGTTCAGCTTCATCTCAGCAGTTGTTCTCTCCAACCAGCCACGGAGAAGCTGCGTGCGCCACAAACTGCCATTATTCAGCTCGAACTTGCCCTCCCCCGCCAATGACACATGCGGTCTGGTTGCTCACAAAGCTACACCGTGAGAGCATCTCCGCGGAATTGGAAATCAACTGTGCGGCCATCTCTGCCTGAAAGAAAGACAAGAGAAAAAAGGACGGGGATGTTGTAACCTCGGTCCCAGATGCCGGAAATGGGTTTCATAAGGCTGATGGCATCCCTCTAACCCTGATCCCTTCAAACTGTCAACTGTCTCAGAACACCAAACACTTCCGCCTGTGAGTTTTTCTCATCCCATCCCTCACTGCTCCTGTTCCCCGCAAAAGAGCCCCTTGCGAGTCGCTGTCAAAGACGGTATGTCATCACGGTTTTGTGGCGTTCTGCAGCGTCTTTCTAAAGCAGCGCTAAGAGGACCTTTGCTCCACGGCTTCATGAAATGTTCTTTTAGTGTGGAGTCCCTTTTCGTTTCGGAGATGATGGTCTAAGCCGGCAAAAGCGACCTTAAGTTCTGCAATGACGCTGCCTGAATCAGAGCTTAGAAAGACAGCAGTCTCATCATAGTTCAGGCGTTGCAAAGACTGACTCTTGTGTGGAAACAGACCCCCCTGATGCCTATTTAGTCTAAAGACTAAGGAGAAAATCATCAACTATTCCGCGAGAGAAACTCGGTCCTTGACTCTTGCTCAGAGTTGAATGAACAATGGCCTCTCAAGGAACAGCCGAGCTCCGGCGCCTGCTTGCGCGTCCCTACCCATGGGTCAAGAAGCCCTTCATCGTCGGCGCCCCGATGCGCATAATGGCCGGCCCACAGCTCGCAGTCGCCGTCTCGGCGGCCGGCGGTTTGGGATTTATTGGGCCTCAGGCAAAGCCGGACCAACTGTCGGCGGATCTCGACAAGGCGCGGGAGTTGGTCGCTGCCTCGACTAGTTTGCGCCACCCCCTGCTTCCCGTTGGCGTCGGCTTCCAGGTCTGGAATGGCGATCTCAAGATTGCAACGTCTGATGTCGAGAAGCACAAGCCGTGTGCTGTGTGGCTGTTTGCTGCGAGGAACGGCCAGCCGGAGCTGGATGAGTGGACGGTTTCTCTGCGAGGAGCGTCGCGGGATACGCAGGTCTGGATCCAGGTCGGCACGCTGAGTGATGCGATTGCTGCTGTCAACAGTTCAACGCCTCCGGATGTTTTGGTCATTCAAGGCTCGGAAGCAGGCGGCCACGGCATGGTAAAGGACACCGCCGGGACAATGGTTCTCTTGCCGGAAGTGGCCGACGCAGTAAAGGAGTCCGGTATTCCTGTCGTCGCAGCAGGTGGAATCATCGATGGTCGAGGAGCAGCCGCCGCATTGGCTCTGGGCGCCGCCGGTGTGGCCATGGGAACTCGGTTCCTTGCTTCGTCAGAGGCACGGATCGCAAAGGGGTACCAGGACGAAGTGGTCCGGGCTTCTGACGGCGCGAAAAACACGCTGCGGACTCAACTGTACAACCATCTGCGCGGTACATTTGGCTGGCCCGAGCAGTTTTCGCCTCGAACTCTGATTAACCGTAGTTGGGTTGATCACGAGGCTGGAGTTCCGTTTGAGAAGCTGCAGGTGCTGCATGATGAGGCGGCCAAGAGCGGTGACGCCGGTTGGGGTCCGGAGGGGAGACTGGCCACGTATGTGGGTGCGGGTGTAGGACTTGTGAGGAGTGTGCAAGGTGCGGGGGAGATTGTCGAGAACGTGAGAACTGAGACGAGAGATGTTGTGAAAGCTTTGAGCGATGATCTGTGAGGGATATGTGTTTTGCTCCTGGAAATTGCCATCTTGTATCGACGTCGGTGCCTACCTTGGTGACGATGTGCCGTTCAGTGAACGAGCCACAAACCGGGGGTTTTGTTGCGTAGTCTATGGAAGAAGACGGAGAGTCATGTGTCTTGGCACAGATGATCAAGTGACGATCACGGAGCTAACGAGAAGTAGTGTGTATATTATCTTGGTGACAATCTTGATAGTTCAAAGATGGAGAGTGATATAAGTATGCAGGGCAAATAAAGTTGTTAGGTGGGTAAGGTATAATAAGGCAAGCCCGAGCCAAGACCAAGACTGTCCCCATAAAGCAAAGAATCTCTTCAGTCTATAATCCGCCTCGCGACGACAGACTTCTGCATCACGACTCTCTCTTCTATCGTAGGGCGGAGAGCTTAATCTATATTAAAAGATGTTACTATGTCCAGGCTACGGCAGGTACGGGATCCTGCCCGTGGCTTCTGTCGAACTATTCGCCATCCTGCCGAAAAAAAAAAAAAGCATCAGTTTCCCAAAATCAACCCTCAAACTTCTTGTTCTGCCATCCCAGAACCTGAGACCTGCCGTATTCCCCCGGGGAAGCGGTTCGTTCAGTCCTCACCATTGTGACCTTGGTCTCCCTCAGGATATGCTTGGAGCTGTCCCCGTCCCCGTCCGCCTCCCCGTCGCCGAGCTGGTGAAAGGTGTCGAGGCCAATGTCCGTGTGCTGCGCGGGCCGGTGTCCGCTCCTGGGCATGTACTTGTTGTGCCCGGAGCCGTCGGTGTTGCCGCCGGAGCTGCCGCCGCCGAAAAAGGGCAGGGAGAGAAGGGGGCGCAGGGCGTGCAGCGAGCCGGCGATGATGCCGATGCCCTCTTCGATGATGGACCAGAGGCCAATCTTGCCAGTGCCGAACATGAACTCTGTGGGGCTGTCGTAGAGAGTCAGGAAGCGGAGTCGTACGATGGTTGCGCAACTCGCACTGATTCAGGAGTTAGTGGGCTTTCTGCCTCAGTTATAAAGGGGGGGAGGCAGTAAGAGGGGGGAGGAAAGAAGAGGAGAATCGCAAGGTTAACGTACAAAGCACCCATTCCGAGGATCACAGCCACCGAGAACTTGACCTTGCTCTTCATCTGAACGCCCCACAACAAGGCGGCGGGCAAGACTGCCAGCGTCCAGTCGGTCAGGATCTCAATGGCGGAGAAGAAGAAGCTGACGTCGCTGTTGAGCTGGAGGTTGCATGTGCCCGTCGTGGTCTCACCCCAGAGGGTGGTGATGGGATGGCAGATGTTGGAAATGCCGGCAATGAAGACGATGCAGGAGACGATGGTGGAGATGATGACGGCCCAGATGGTCCATTTGTAGCGGCGGCGGGCGTCGGCGATTCGGAGCAGGGTGACGGCGATGCTGGACTTGATGAAGACGGTGCCGGAGGAGTAGAAGAACTCGGCGATGAAGAAGAGCTTTTTTTTTGGCGGCCAGAGTCAGCATGCGATGATGTCGCTGCGTTGCATTCGACGAGGAATAGTAAGACGCACCTTGGTGCCCTTCATAATCTCACTGGGCTGCAGGGCTGCAGCGAGCTGCCCAGATCCGAGGTAGCAGCACACTATGCACAGGCAGGCCGTCACCGTAAAGAGAAGCTGCGAAGAGTTAGACACACGTCCGTGCTTTTGGGTGGAGGAGCAGGAGGAGAAGCATATGGGTAGAAGCTATGCCGATTTGCGACGTACAATGCCTACAAACATCAGGATGTCGTCCCATCCCGCCGACTTTCGCCAAAACCGCACCGATATCCGGGCAGCGAATGTGATCCATGAGAGACCGATGAGCACTGACGAGGCATAGAGGAGCGAGACGCCGTCCCCCGCCGGCTTGACCATGATGGGCAGGAGTTGGAGCGCTTGGGACGAAAGAGAATTCGAGATGGGGGAGAAAAAGGGACGAGTTGCAGAGAACAAGAAGAGTCAAAGTGGTCGTGAAGATCCAGACTTAATAACTGAATGACAAAGCGCCGTAAACGAATCAGAGTATATGATATTTTCACTCGCAGAGAAAATCAGACCACACTATACTTAATTATAGTATTTCTTTTACATATCCGAGACTAAAAAGATCGGCAGCCATGAGACCGTAGTGAAAATAAAAACACGGCTCATCATTTCTTCCCTGGCGGGACCCTTGCCTGGTGTTCGTAGCCATTACTCGCGTACCAGTCGAGTCGAGTCGAGTCGAGTCGTTTGCATGGTAACTCCCGCACCGGTCAACCGGGTGAAAGCCCCCGTAAAGGCTACTACCCAGGCTTGCCAGGATCTTTCCGCCCACCTTGCCCACATACCCGGCCGCCACAGGCAACTTGGGGGGCCTTAGGTCCATCGTGCATGATGCCAGACCGACCTTTAATATAGACGATATGTGGGCTCATGCTGCCCGACAGCCAGTCCTGCAACGGCGCACGTATGGGGCAGCAGGCCGGGCTAGGCTCGTTTCACCACACGGATGCCCCAGGTAAAGGGGCTATAAAGCGGCTTTTCTTCGTTGGGCGGCTGCGAGGCCGGATGGGTGCCCTCTTTGTTTCCCCTTCCCGAGATCCCCATCCTGCGAAGCCCCTTTGTCCTGATTTATTACTCGTGCGATATCACTTCATCTCGATACTTCTAGCCGCCTCTCTGCCGTCTGCTCCCTGCATCCTGCATCCCACCAAACCATTTCCAGATTCCTCTGCTTCGCTTCCGTTTAATCTATACAGTACCTCCTACAGTACCAATCTCAACACCATGGCCGAAATTCTCATCAAGGACGAGGATCTTAGCGGCCTCAAGGGCAAGGTTGTCGTCCTCACAGGTACGGCAACAAGTTGTTTTCTCTTTTGTTTTACGGGGGTGCCTTGTTTTCCCGGCACACTCTTCGTATTGTAAAATCGTTTGCATGCTTGTTAGACTTTCGAAGCTGACGAGACAAAAACCTTGGCTTACCACAGGCGGCTCGTCGGGTATCGGCCTCGCTACGGTCGACCTGCTGCTGTCACTGGGAGCGTCCGTCGTCAGCGGCGACGTCAACCCGCCGCCGGCCGAGGCGCCCGGCCTGACCTTTGTCAAGACGGACGTGTCCAAGTGGGAGGACCTGCGCGCGCTCTTCAAGAAGGCCAAAGACCAGCATGGCCGCATCGACAGCATCTTCGCCAACGCGGGCATCGGCCCCCGCGCCAACTACCTGGCCCTGGAGACGGACGACCAGGGGGAGCTCAAGGAGCCGTCCCACGAACTGCTCGACATTGGCCTGAGGGGCCTTATCAACACGGCCTGCCTGGCCCTTCACTACATGAAGGAGCAGCCCGAGGGCGGCAGCATCGTCCTCATGGGCTCCAGCACCGGACTGCAGCCCCTCCGCGCCGTCGATTACTGTAAGTTTTTTAACAGAACAATCAGTGACATATAAGCACTGTGTTTGCCTTTCCTTGATTGCTTACGGTTCATGCAGCCACGGCCAAGCACGGCGTCCTGGGATTCGGCAGGGGTCTTGCGCGACTTGCAGAAATCGCGGGGCTTCCCATCCGCATCAACACCCTGACGCCCTCATGGACGACGAGCAACGTCCTGCCCGGCCTCGAGGACCTCATGAAGGGCATTTCGCACGTCCCGCAGCCCGCCCTCATCGTTGCCCGCGCTGCCGCCTACCTCATGGTCGACGCCTCCAGGCAAGGAAACGTCGTCTACGTCGCGGATGGCAAGTACAAGGAGATTGAGAAGACGGTGCTGTACCCTGCGTACGAGACCGTTCTGGGACAGGGCAACCCCAGCGATGACGATGTCCTGAGGCGTCTTTTGGAGCAGGCTGCGAAATGATTTGCGAGAATGATTTGATGTCTTTAAAGAGTCATGAATCTTTAGAACATAGATAGACAGCGAAGCAAGCGAGCTGGCTCATAATTTACTACGATACCGAGAAAACTCTGAGATTGATTGTCCAACTTTTATTTCAATAGATGCGAAACCCGGGGGGTAGCAGCGAGGTGGTATTGAATCTTAGCGCTTCTACTCCGCAACATGATGTCAATCAGTCGTTTGAAAAATGCGCGATTTGCACGCTTCAGCGAGGGAGGCTTGTACTGGAGCATTGGAAGACAGTTGTCGCTCTAAAGGTCTTCGATGGCGAAGAGAGTTGACAACAGGACCAGAGTAAGACTGCGCTCGAAGAAAAAGAGCCCGGTGGAAGTACAGTGCCGTTGAAGATAACCGGTACATGGATTAAGGTTAAAACTATTTGCCAGTCAAACCAGTCTGTTTGATTATCTGATTGATTAATTGACAACCAACGATTGATTGAAAGTCTCTTGGCACTGAACGACACGTTTCGTTTCGTAAAACGAATCCTTCTTGCTGGTGTTGCATTGGAGATTCCATCTTTGCTTGCAACCCTGTCGACGCAATTCCTGCCGTCTGGGAGCATAGCCATCGTAACCCTTTCCAGTTTGCGCAGCTTACCTCTTGCGGACAGGACAAGGATCGCCCACATTCCGGTCTTCAGGAGCCGTCAGGGCTCTATCATGTCTCCCCTATATTGTTCACCGGCTGGGTCATTCGAGTCACATCGCAGTGCCAAAACCAATGCACATCAACGCCTGTATTCAAATTGACACTTGACAATCTATGCAAACGTGGCCATGAAATCAACCAGTACACCAATTTCCGTCAGATGCTCGCTACTCGAGCTCCTCAACCAATAAGGAGGAAAACTGTTACTAGCGTAACCCCATACTTCGCACCGCCATTTGGCATGCGAAAGGCTGCCTGGAGTCTAGGACTTGCCTCTGAAGCACTCTAGACTAGTCGTTTAAGAGCCGCGCATGAATTCACAGATGCACGGTCCCAAGCTTGGGACGTGGCAGCCTCCCGCATGAAGTCGATGCCAACGGCCGGTCCGTAGCTTCGGGAGTTCTGAGCCTCCTTTTGAGGGCTTGCCCACAGATTTCTCCAAAGGACAAAAAGTCGTCATCTGTCAAGGGATGACATTCCCTGGCTGCCCCCAATCAGATTGAAACTCTCACCCAATCGCAGCCTTCAAGTATGAGTCTACCCCGGTATCATCAGGATTGGATCTACACATGTGATCCTCCACCAGTATTCATGGATGCTCCTTGTTGCCAATGTCATGCGAAGCTGGTTACTCTAGGTTAACCTCCCAATAGAGGCCAGTGCTTCATCGGCGGTCGCGCAGCTTGATAGTAAGGATAGACCTCCTTGTCTGAGGTCTCGGGACCTGACTCAGTTTGCTTTTTCAGAGTGGACAACGTCGAGGATTCGCTGCCTCCTATCTCACCCCTTATTAACTGCCGCAGAAATCAAGAGCTTCGTATCCGCTGGGCGCCCGTTGAGGTGCTTTTCTATTCGCGAGAATCGGCGGTCGACAGTTAAACGAAGAGTAAGAAGACTGGGATGTAGGCGCATAACCGTTTGAGGGGCGAAGAACCATCATGACCAGAACCCCTCTCATCGAGCGGTAGCGGATCGCTTCCCGGGAGCCCCCTCGCTCTCTATAATGAGCAGCGCAAGGAAGCCTTCTCCATTCCCGGAACCGAAGGGGCCCAGGCAACTGGCCTACTACGACCATCTGGGCCACTCCTACCACTAACACGATGCATCCTGCAGCATCTCCCGCACGCCCAAAACGCCGGCCGGACCAGAGACAGCCCGACCCAGAACCGATACTGGTCCCGGGGACGGAGCTGGAAAAGCTCCCTGTTCCAGTTTCGATGCACGAGGTGCCGGAGGGAGCGGCAGACCTGCGAGAGGATGAAGAGGTCGTGCAGGGCTAGATGATCGGCGATGCAGAGGAGGATTTCTGGCGCGAGCTGGAGGAGTGCGGAGGGGGTGTTCCATGAGGCGCGGCTGGATGTGCCAACGATGAGGCGGATGAGGGTCTGGGAGGACGGCATGATGGTGGGTGGTTGTGTTTGGTTTTTGGACGTGAAAGTGATCTTTTGACGAGCTTTGAAAGCGATCGGCATGTATGGTGATGGTATCGAAGAGAGAGCCGAACACTACAGAACACAGACATTGGCATGTGTTCGCCATATATATATACTCTACGGCAGCTCGGCGGGAAGAGACAAACGTGAACAACAAACGCCACGATATACAGAAAGGGCACGCCTCAAAGCTTGTGCAAAGGTGAATCTGGTTTGGATACGGGGTAGGAGGACTACGAGGCGCCACGGCGATGCTTGAAGGTTTGCTTATCACATTAAAGCACTAAAGTTTACAGAAAGTCTGCTGTTTGTTTCTGTTCGAGACGTCAAGAGTATGTTCAGTCTAACATCCAGACAAAAATGGCCGTACTCATCGCGCTATGTATTCAATGTTCAACGGCAACGTCTTGGTGAATCCTGTCCACTTCTGACCATGATGCTGGCACAACTCCATGGTCAGGAGGTATGGCTTACATGTCACCCATCACGAGAGATGGCGGCAGCCTATCTAGTAACTTCTGTATCTCGGACAAGTGCCACGAGGCTTTGACTTCCAGTAACCTCGTTGAGAAAGCCAGCATAGAACTTAACGGAGACTTTAGGGACGCCTACGGTGTACGGCTTTTCGTTGCCGTCTTTGTCGAAGCCCTTGACGATGCGGCTGCTGGAGCCGGTGCCGCCCTTGAAGCGGTGGCAGATCATGCCAGTTCCGCCGCCGGTGTTCCCTTCTGGGACTATCTGCGGTTGCGTTTCGGATGCCGTCGATGATGTGCTGAGGCGTGACGGCGAATCTACTCTGATGATTTAGATACCCGTCGTATGTTTCGCCAACGGCAGGAAAGTGAAACAAGTCGAGCTCTTTGTCCTCATTAGAATGGTACCGAACCGTATACTCCCATATCCCAGGGTAGCCATCTCCCACGGCCGAGGTCGTGGTGAGAACGATGGGCGAGGCGAGCAGGCCTGTTTCATTCAGCCAGTGAGACGATGTCAGATCTCCGCAGCCGTTGAAGCTGAACTTGCCGGCGAAGCTGGAGTACTTGTACCAGTCTTCCCGGGGGAGGATGACGGTGACGCCGGCGTTGATGTCCGGCGACGGGGTGGCGCTGCTTCTGCCGGGAGGGCTGTGGATGGATTGGGTGTTGGTGAGGATTGTTGGGGATGTCGGTGATGGAGTTGAGGGGGCCGGGGGGCCCATTTGCCGAGGCGGAGATGGGGGAGGAGGTGGCGGATGCGTTGGCGAGGGCGGGATGAGGACATGGCGAGTTTGATTTAGTGAGTTTGAATGGTTTTGGGATGGACGTTATGACGGTGCTGTGGTGCTTTGTGTGGCTGTCGTTTGGGAGGCAATGGGAACGAGCAGTCTTTTATAAGTGAGCAACTCGATCGTTGATATAGCAACTACTACTCAATGGTGGCAGTTTCAAACTGCTTCTTGTCAACCAACAGCGTCGCAATATTCTTGGCTGGGCGACGTTAGACTAGGTAGTATAACGTCGTTTTCGGTGTGACACATCAAAGTGCTTTGGATAGTTGCGAGCATAATTCATGTTCCCGAAGCCGCAGCTGAGACCCGGCGTCAGTCAAAGCCGACGATTTGGCACCTCGAGAGATGGCGTAAGTGCGATTACGCAGAGGTTTTGCCTTGGTTTGCTGGCGTTTGTTGCAAGAGGGATGACAGATTGATTTCGGAATTTGTCTGGGTGCATCAACACGGTAGTACATGCGATTCATGGGCGGGGAAATTGCAGAGGTTCGGCTTGTGTCTGATGTGCTGGGAGACGGTAAGTCAAACACATATACTTTCGCTCTCTGAGAACGGTATATGTCGAAGTTGTTTGCACAAGTCTCTATCCTTCGCGAATGAAGAGCCTTTGAGAAGCATCTTGCTCAAATCAATCCGACGAAAGGCAAACTGCGGTAGTCGTATCAAGGCTACCTAACAGGACACGTCGTGTTTTGAGCCTTGCTAGAGCGAGCCATAGCAGCATGATGAAATCAGTGATACCGTAAAGTCTATTTTTCCACGACTATGATACCCAAGGTCTGTGCTATATAACTATTGAATTCTCTCGCTACTTTTTCTTCGTTTTTTTGGGGCTGCATCTCCGTCTTGCGGAACGCAGCATCTACTGGTCAGGTTGGTCTTCGGGTTGATGCTCAAGGCAGAATGAACGGATAATGGAATCCGTGTCGTCAATAGCAAGGGGACGGACGTCAGCCATCGCCTTGATCTTCTGTGTACTTTGGGCGAGTTAGTTACGCGTCAACAGGACAGGGTACTCGGGAAACGTACAGTTGCTTAGCCTGTTCGTCGGTGATAATCAGACCCAGCTGGCCGGCTCTGCTCTTAATGGCATTCCAGCCAGTCAATCTTGAAGAGAAGTGGATCCCTACAACCTGTTAGCTTCTTGCATTGACAATGCAGGCACCAGGAGGGAACTTACATCTCTTGACACCCCAGTCGCTGGGGTTGAGAATCTCGTATGTCTCGGGCTTGGCAAGGATAGCCTTGCTGTGAATGCCGGCCTTGTGGGAGAAGGCGGAGTAACTACCCAAGCATTAGTATGGGATGGCCGCTATCGACAAGTTGCAAGACTCACCCGGTAATGGGGTTGTTGAAAGGAACGTTGACCTGAACCACGTCGGCAACAAGATCCTCGATCTCCTTGAGCTTGGCCAGCTTATATCTGGACTTGACGTAGTCGGGGCTCTCGACGATCATGCGGGCCAGGAGACCACCCAGGGGCTGAGGACTGTTAGTCAAGAGTCTTCGTGTTCGGGGTTCGCAATACGTACGGTGATTCCATTTCGCTCGCCAATGCCGAGGACTGAGGTGTCGACGTCTGCGAAGATTGTCAGGAAAACTGTATACCCCGAAGCGACCTTAGATGCTGGCACTTACGGGTGGCACCGGCCTCCAGGGCGGCGTGTGCGTTGGCAACGGCGCTGATGAATCGTTAACTCACGCGTCTGGTTAGCAGTCTCGGATCGTACTCACCACATGGTGTCGTTGTGGAAGTGTGTCCTACATGACATTAGTTTCAGCCCCTTTCCAGTTAAGACAAGGTACCTAGTCTTCGTTGGTACTCACTCAATGTCGCAGCTGACCACGTCTCTCAGCGTCCGGACCAGCTTGTAAACCTGGCGAGGGGTGGCAACGCCAACTGTGTCCGCAACACCAACTCGGTCGCATCCTGCCTTCTGTATATGGGGTTAGGACTGCCATTGGGAAGCATTCGTCTCGAGCGAAGCTGAACTTACGTCGACGGCTTGGTACAGGCTGAGCAGGTCGACAATGTTGGATCGGAAGGAGTCTTCGGAGGAGAATCGGACTTCGACGCCCTGGCTGTGGAAGGGATTAGTTTCGGTTTGGCGATGAGTGAAGCGGCCAACGCTCCGAACGCGCGGCTTCAACCGCAATGGCTGGACGCATACCTCTTGATCCACTTGACGACCTCAATGGCAGTCTCGGTGATTTCAGCCATGGACTTGTGGTGGGAGTGATCGCGAAGGATCTGTGATGTGCCAATGACAACGTCGACACCGTCAACACCTTGTGCTGGTCAGCATCTCAACCATTCAGCGGCTCGATCTGGTATACATACCGGTCGCGACAGCAACCTTGGCATCCTCCATCTGCGCAGCCGAGAGTTAGTTTCCGGCGTAGGGGAAGTTTTGCGTTCAGGTCGTATTTCTTACCGTGCATCGCACGTCTAGGAGAAAAACGTCGTTAGCAGAGGCAGTCGTAAAGGAACGGGAGGAGGGACCAACGGGTCAGGATCTTGGCCTTGAGGCCGAGCTTGCAGATGGCCTCGCAGTCGGCGCGAGACTGGGGAGAAGCGACGGGGGAGGTCAATTCGATGTATTCGACACCAAAGTCGGAGAGGGCGGTTGCGCTGCAAGAGTATGAGTATGGTCCAAGGGATATATATGGTGCGAGGAGATGGTGGTGAGTCGGCTCACATCTTGATCTTGGTCTCTGTAGCAGCCGGCAAGTCAGTCATTGGTCGAGAGATACAAGGCGAACGGGAGGTCTGAGGCCATACCTGTGTCGTAAAAGGCATTGGCAAACTGCTCGCCCTCTCGGAGGGTGCTCTCGATGATCTGGAAGCGGCCGGTGTTGGATCGCTCGTCGCTGTGATGCTGCTGGTACGGCAGCTTGGGCTGCCGGCGGCCATTGGTGACGCCGTTGGTGCCATTGGGCGTGCCGTTGACGGCAGGAATCTCTGCTGCGGGCGCGTGGTCGGAACACATGGTGACGATGTGTGTGATGAAGAATACAGAAAAGTGCTTCTTCGATCTGAATCTGAATCCGGGACTTGGAGAGGAAAAGAATGGAGAACGGCGACTGGCGCCAGAGAATTTTTATGTCGGCGATGGCAGGTGTGGGGTAGATTGGCGACTGTTAAAGGTCAATTAGTTGACTGGAGGCAATGACTCATTGGACAGCAGACGCTGCGCTGAACTGCTACTGTAGATGCTCTCCGTTCTCCGTTCTTTTAGATGCCTGCAGAAATGACTAACAATCGCTGTTTGTCTCTCAATTGGCCAGGACACGCCGTTGAAAAGCTGGAGAGGCCGGGGATGGCGCAGGTTGTCACAAAGTCTGGTGCCAGATGGCGGAGGTCCTCAGCCACGAGAAAACCTTGACTGCGGCTGACTAGGTATTAACACATGATAGATGATCATGCCGCTCATACTATATCTGATCACTCTATCTCATGGCGATTAATTCATTCTTTTGCTTCATTCTCCTAGACTTTGCTCCTCAATCGAGTGCATCTTCTCATGAATTTCCCTTCTTTCGCCTTCAATCCCGGCATCAAAAAAATTCTGGGCGATGACGCACCGGATCCGCTGGTACTTGGCCACAAGTACTCTTTTGCCTCTTCAGAGTACCATGCGCACGTGCGCCTACTAAAATTGCAGCGCAGTATCTCAGAAATACCCACAGCTCGATCGCGGTACTTCAGGTACCGAGCCGATGTCGGTCTGGCGCAGAAAAAATCGGCGTGCGGTCCAGTCCAGTCACAAACAGGCGGACCATCGGCCCGCTGCCACTTTCACTCAGTTTCATCACACTTTGGACAATCCCATCGCAAGGCATGTCCAATGGTGTCTCGGATGGTCTGCGCTCAGGGCTCAAGCAGGGACAGCCAGCGAATCACGGGACGTATATTTTCATCTGATGTCTCTCCTCCGTCCAACGGCTCTCTGTGTTTGCTTGTATGAGTTCCATTGTCGCTTATCTAATCTTCAGCTGCTGAACGCTTCACATGTCCGCCCTTCAGCTCATCGGCGATAGAATGCGACCGTCTCGCCAGCATATACTGAATGCGGCCAGATCCATTTTCAGCCCTTTTCAGCCGTCGGCAGGGCACTTGTATGTACATGTACTTATCCGGCGCCTTCTTTTAGCGGCATGGGCCCGTATGCCAGGTAAGGTGAGTTCATGTTGTTTGCAGACTGTTTGTGAAAAACATAAGCTGTGCCTCCCCGCCGCACATGTCTGCCGTGGAATCGACGCTCTCCAATCGGAATATTCGCGCGCAGCGTTGTACAAGCCGTTTGGTATCACGACTCCGGCATTTGTGTCATTCTCCAAAGTGCGAACAACATAAGGCAGGTGATGGAATCAATTGAGAAGAAAAAGATCACTCTTGCCCAGCCCTGAACCGCGCCCAATTGAACAGTTCGGCGATGTTCGGCGGAAGATCGGCTTTGAGGCTACAACTTGCATCACACTCCAGCCAGCTCGGTCGAGCATTGGATAATTCTGGACCTCTTTTCATAATTGACTTGGCTTTTATTGTACGAGAGCGACGTCCTTACCTAAGGCAAATAGAAATCCTGCTGATGAGCTCAACTTGGGTAAGGTATGCAAGCGGATTGCAGAAAGATAGGGATCGCAAAGTAGATATGGACACACGTTAGGGACAATACGAGCACCATTTGGATGTGGCGTGTGGTGACAGGCGTCGCATTTGTGTGCGCATGGTTGAACTCAATGTGTGTTTATGTTTGCTCTACTCCCTGGTTTTCTGCAAACCGCTTGTACCGGGTACGGTCACCATTAAAACAGGTACATGAATACCTGGGATTACTGGAATGGGCAACCCTTGCGTTCTCAATCAGGCTGGTGATATTGGGGACTTGCAGCCAAACTATCAGGTAGTTCTACTGCCAGTACAAAGTTGGAATCCTGCCGGCTATTCTTGGAGGTCATTTCCAAGGTATAAGGCTGAGGCACTTGAGGGGTAAAGTACCCTTTTGAACATGATATATGCAGATTGATACTATTTCCGTAAACGAGGCGCATCAAAAGTTCTGAGTGTTGCCAGCTAAGGAGACTTTGGTCGTCTGCAATATCGCAAAGAGGATGCATAGGTAATGATGACAGCCCAGTCCTGTCCCGCAACTCTTACTGCCTTGGGATTATGGGATGAAACATGCATATGATGAAGCATGAGGCCCGAATCCTCCGCCTCTGAGAAACTGATTTAGAGCATCTGGGTATGTACGGAGCGTGTAGCCGAATGCTGACAGCACACCCTCCTTGATAGCCTTTTGCCAGGCTTCCACATTAGAACAATCATCTGCGCGTTATCGTTGCTGTTTCAAGAGAGACAGTACGTAGATTACTACTATTAAATAAATAGAACGCAGTGTATTTATATAATAATAATTAAGCTAAGTTATATTACCCCACGCTACTGTAGGCAAGGCCTTATATACCAGGTTACATAATACACCTTCTAATCCTACTAATCCCACTAGATCTACCTTCCTTTTAACACACCCTTAAAGGTAAACTAATACACTAATTTTATAAAAAAACGCAGATAAAAAAAGAAGTAAATAATATTATTAACAGTAAGTAATATAATTAATAATAATAAGAGTTAATAGTTAAGGCATATTAATAAAAGTTGCTTAGTTTAATTTAGGCTAAGCCTTAG
>NW_027395684.1:0-1049 GCF_004382785.1 Trichoderma ghanense | reverse complement strand
TTTTTTATATACTTTTTTTTTTATCCTTTTTTTTTTCTTTCTTATTTTTACTATATATTTTATTATACTATCTTCTTATTATAAGATTCTTAAGTTTAAGTAAGATATAGTAATGCCTGCACTTTAGTATTAATCTAATTCTAGGCCTCTAGATCTATTAGTCCTTTTAGTATTAATAAGCAGTAAGAGTTAGAGTACTTTATATAAAAAACCTCTTATAAAGCAGTGTCTTAAAGCAGTAACACTACTTTTACTATTATCTTATAGCTAGCCTCTTCTAGTGCCTCTAGTTTCTCTTAATTAACTGCTTCCTTAAAGGTATTATTTACTTAAATAACTTTTATAATATTATATCTAGCTAATTGCCTATCTTTTTAAGTTTCTTTTATAGGTCTATTTAACACTAACTAGCTAAAGTCTTTATAGTTATTTTCCTTATTATCTTTCTCTTCTTTTACTTCCTTTTTTATAGCTATTATATAGCTAAAGGCAGTTTTATAAGATTAAATAATCTTTAATCTAGTAGGTATTTATAGTAAGTAAATATAGCTAGCAGCTTATAAATACTATTAAGCTAGAGTCTCTAGTATAACCTTAAGTTTAGCTACTTCTTATTTTTTAAATCTAGGCCTATACTATACTAGCTTAGTTAGTAGAATTTTAGGCTATAGTATCTTAAAATAAGTTAATTATTAAGCAGGTATATTTATTAATTAAAAGCTAATATATTTAACTTCTTCTTTAATATTAAGCATTAAAAGATCTAATTAAGTCCTTATTATACTACTAGGCGCAGTTTTAAATAAAGCTATTAAGTTTAAAGCAGCGTCTTATTACTTTTAAAGGCTTTTTAAAAAGCTATAAACTATTACTATTAGTTTATTAATGCTTTTAGGTTATAAATTAATAAGGGATTATAAGTATAGGACTAATACTATTATTTAATTAGCAGGTTTTAAAAATAGTAACCTAGGTAGTAATGCAGAAGTAGGGATTTTAGGCAGTAATATTCTTAATATCCTTAATAATAAGCAGTTTAATAAGTTTTA